>NW_011494883.1:885571-886060 GCF_000754665.1 Bison bison bison
TTTTTTTTTTTGAGATTTTTAAAAATTAATTTTATTTTTTATTGAAGGATAATTGCTTTACAGAATTTTGCTGTTTTCTGCCAAACCTCAACATTAATCAGCCATAAGTATACATATATCCTCTCCCTTTTGAAACTTCCTTCCATCTACCTCCCCATCCCACCTATCTAGGTTGATACAGAGCCCCTATTTGAGTTTCCTGAGACATACAGCAAATTCCCGTTGGCTATCTATTTTACATATGGTAGTGTAAGTTTCCATGTTACTCTTTCCATACATCTCACCCTCTCCTCCTCTTTCCCCATGTCCGTAAGTCCATCTCTGTTCTCCATTCAGTTCAGTTCAGTTCAGTCGCTCACTCATGTCCGACTCTGTGACCCCATGAATCGCAGCACGCCAGGCCTCCCTGTCCATCACCATCTCCTGGAGTTCACTCAGACTCTCGTCCATTGAGTCAGTGATGCCATCCAGCCATCTCATCCTCTGTCG
>NW_011494883.1:886160-892517 GCF_000754665.1 Bison bison bison
GACCCTGATGCTGGGAAAGATTGAAGGCAGGAGGATAAGGGGACGACAGAGGGTGAGATGGTTGGATGGCATCACTGATTTGATGGATGTGAGTTTGAGCAAGTTCCAGGACTTGGTGATGGACAGGGAAGCCTGGTGTGCTGCAGTCCATGGGGTTGCAAAGAGTCAGACATGACTCAGCAACTGAACTGAACTTAAAATCGGCAGCTGCAGCAGCACATGATTTAAATCCTTGTAGAAGTAGATGGCAAGTTCCAGTGTATAGTTGACAGAGGTAAACTGGCGGAAAAGTACTAGAGGATGTTGGAGAATGGGAGATTGATCAATGTGATTAGACCACTTGTGTTTGCTACCTGGCTCTTACGAGAATTTGGCTCCTATCCTCCCACAGAGACTGGGAGTTAGAGGCTTGGGTTCTGACTTTGATGATTACATTTCAGTAGGAGAATTGGCTCTCTGGGACTTTAGAAAGACTTCCTTGTGTTGTGAAACAGGAAGGTGGGAGAAGATTTCCATCTCAAGGAATGGAGAAAGACTTTAGAATTCTAAATTGTCTACAGTAAATTCTCTAGGAAAAGGGATTTCAGGGTCTTATATAGGCAGGAAGAAACTTAAAGTTTGGTCTGAGGGGAATATTAAGTCTCTCATTCAGTGGATCTGTAAGCATCACTGTATAACTGACTGCAACTTAAACATAAGGAAAACTCACTCATCTGGGTTCTCTCTTCATTGGTTTTCTTAGCTGGGGCAGTTTATTCTTGTCTGCCAGGTTAAAATCCTGTTTGTCCCTTTAAAGCCTAGTCATAGGACTTTGTGGCATAGTGGTAAAGAATCTGCCTGCCAGTGCAGGAGACAGATGCTGTTTGATCCCTGGGTTGGGAGATCCCCTGGAGGAGAAAATGGCAGCCTGCTCCCGTATTCTTGCCTTGAAATTTCCATGAACAGAGAAGCCTGGTGGGCTACAGTCCATGGGGTCACAAAGAATCAGATGCGACTGAGCATGCACATAAGACTTTAAGCTACAGCATAAATAAATACTTTACATGCTGTTTTGGTCAGCTTGGGAATAGGCTCTTTCCCTTGGACAGATGGCCTCTAGGGTTCCTCTATTAGGAAAGATCTTACTTTTTCACAAATTAAAGCCAAAGGAACTGTATTTTTCTGCAAATATGATATTGACAGAATCTAACATCTGCTTTATAACAGACAGCTGCAAACAGTAGCTCCACACTAAATTTAACCTACCCACTAAATCTTAGCTGTGTTCCTGAGGAAACATGAATAAAACCATTGCCTTAGCTCATGCCCAAAGATGGGAAGTCTAGTCAAGATGCCAAAAATATTTTAGTGTTATTTTTATCTTTGACATTTGAAAGCAAACCACATTTACTGATGTTTTAACATCTTTACTAATTGCCTTCAGTGTGCTAAAAATCTGAGTTTTAGCAATTATCTTTCGTTTAGAAGGTATTTGTGCTAATTACTGAATTCAGAGTAACCTATACAAGAATAAAATGAGGCTCTATATTATTCCAATCACATGCCTTCCTTTTCTTGTACAAGTTTGCTCAAGTTCCTTAACTTCTATTAAGTTTCTCCCTGATAAAATGGAAATAATGGCAGTTCCCACGTAGGGTTGTTATGATGTTTGGGGATTGTGTATGTTAAATTCTTGAAACATGGTAAGTGTCCAAAAATGTATCATTATTGATATGAAATGTTCATGTGCAGTTTGGTTATCAGAAGGGCATGCTCTTGTTTTACAACTGCAAGGCAATTTTGAATATACCCAAAGGTTTTCTGAGCTCAGATCTTGTCAGTGAATTTTCTGTATTCTTTCTCACTTTCTTAGAAGAAAAAAGAAATATTTTGAAGCTGCCAGTACCAAGCCATGACACTAAGTTATTCATTTAAGAGTGGAAGGATCATATCTATGACCTCAAAACTCCAAAGTCAGAACTCTTTAAGAGGATACAGAGATGATGTGTATACTTGATGCAGGATTAAGCAGCACTAATACTTGGCTAAATTTTTGGTGAAGTGAAGTCGCTCAGTTTTGTCTGATTCTTTGCGACCCGACGGATGGTAGCCTACCAGGCTCCACCGTCCATAGGATTTTCCAGGCAAGAATATTGGAGGGGGCTGCCATTTCCTTCTCCAGCGGACCTTCCCAACGCAGGGATTGAACCTGTGTCTCCTGCATTGCAGACAGACGCTTTACTGTCTGAGCCACCAGGGGGTAGTCAGTGTCAAACCTTGAATATCTGTGATGTGATGAAGCCAAAGATGATATTGGGATAACTCTAGAAGATTTAGTCATTCATTTGTGCATGCACAACATGCATTTATTTTAAAAATATGTATGAAGTGCTTTCTATTGCTATCTAACAAGCCCTGGACAGTTGTTAGAAATAAACAGGAATAATAATAAACTGATTCTTATTTAACCCTGCTAGTACCAAGATATGGTTCAAGTGTTCATGTTTTAAAAACCCATTTACTCCTTAATACTTCTCATGAAGTAAGTGTTATTGCTGTCCTCATTTTATAGATGAAAACATTGAGACAGAAGTTAAATAACTTATGCATGGTAACATTAAGTAGGGAAGTCAGGTAGTTTGGCTCCAAAACCCATGCTTTTGAGTACCACTCCATCCTGTTCTTCTCAAGTAACAGTAAGCAAAGTGAACATGGCACTTGGTCTTCACTAGTGATGGAGAAAGAAATTAACCAAACAATCAGAGTAAATATATTATTATTAAATATTATAATGGGGTAAGTCCAGGAGTAGGAACTGTAGAAACATAAAGAATATGAAAAATTGAATGAAGGCCAGCATGACTGGAACATGAAGAACTGGGGACAAATGATGCATAGTATTGCTAGAGAGAGAAGATTTTTAGATCCTCTAAGCCCTATCTTTGCTGTCCCAAAGGCAGACCTGTGTTCTGGTTCCATTTTGTCATTTTTTGGCTGTATGCTTTGGGGTAGGTACTTAATTCCTCTGAACTTGTTTCTTTATTTTACAAATAGAGATAATATTAGAATCTAACTTACCATGTTGCTGAAAGCAACAAATGAAATAATTTATCTGTGGTACTTAGCATAGTACCTGGCATGTTTAAAAACTACATAACATTTAGTTATCATAATTGTCTCAAAAACTAAAAATATTTACAACTTCCAGTTCCTTATATCTTAACTAATTCTTTTTCTTACCTTGAATTGATGTTTTATAATTTATACTCTTAATATTCATAGAGCAAGATGTGAGTTAAAATGTTTTCTCTTAAACAGAGTTTGATCTTGAAAAACATTTTAAAAGTTTAAAATTTTTTTTTTTTAATTTTATTTTTAAACTTTACATAATTGTATTAGTTTTGCCAAATATCAAAATGAATCCACCACAGGTATACATGTGTTCCCCATCCTGAACCCTCCTCCCTCCTACCTCCCCATACCATCCCTCTGGGTCGTCCCAATGTGCTGGTTTCTTGGGTGACCTGAAACCAGGTTTCAGGACAAGTCTTGTTTCAGTTGTTTCTTGAGACAACTGAATTTCAGAACTACATAACCTGTAGATATGCACACATGTGTACGTGTGTGTATGTGTGCAGACTTTGTATATCCCAGTGGGAAGCAAACCTGTAAGTCTGACATAGTCCAGGTCACCCGTGTTATTCCCTAGAGAACAGTTATGTTGAAGTCCCAGTTCACTATCTTTACTGCTCCAGAGTTGTTAAAACAATCCAAGGAGAACCAGGCAAATGAATGAATTTCCAAATTTAGCTTTAGTGATTGTTGAGAGAAGTGACTAGCATTCTCAGGAATGCTGTGGTTTAGTGCAGGAGATTGGCAACGTAGGTGGCACATTTTATCCTTACACAAGACTAAGGCTGTGAGTGGGATCATACAAACTCATTGGTAATACAATTCTTCATTTGTTTTGTTCCATGTAAGCAGGAGAAAGGAGAATTTATCTTTTGTGATCAAGGGAAAGGTAGCAATTATGATAAATCACTTCTCAAAAAGACAAGTGGCCTGAGCTAACCTAGTAGCAGAGGTAGTGGAAGTCTACCAGGCAACCCTGAACAAAAGGCTTTTTTAGTGGATGGAAAAATCAGATGGCTTCCTGTATAGGTTATTGCCTTACTGGGTCCACTGTAATAAAGACCTTAGGAAAAATTTATTGATAGTCAGCACAAAGTAATAATAGGCAGAGTAAGTAGGTGAGGAGGGGAAGTCCGTGGAAATACGACACTCATAGACAAGGGAGGAGTGCTAGCAAATTGGGCACCTGGGAAGATGCCATAACAAGATTTGGCCCAGGGCTGTAGCATAAAAAAAAAAAAAATAGATGCCTCGTTTGGGAAAAGTTCTTCCTTTCCTGATTCCTGCTGTTGAGGAAGGCCTCTCATGAGGCTATTGCCATATGTAGTCACTTCATCTCAGGAGCCACTAGCAGCACTATGATAAAACCCACCGAAAGATGGTGTTAATTGTTTCTGACTGGGTATATGGTCTAAGCAACAAGCTGTGCAAGTTCAAGAACTTGGCGGTGCCTCCAGGAAGATTTGCTGATGCCTTGTCTCCCTTTCTAGTCTCTAAATCTTGAGTTCTGCAATGCAGCTGTTCGCATCAGCTTGTTGTCTCTATGTCACTGGACAAGTCGTGGGAGAGACCATGGAGTGCAGTTGAGGACCAGGTTCCTCAGTAACTGCTCCAAATGCAAGTATGACAAAATTTGCATTTGAAATAACCAACCAGAAACTCCTAGTATCAGCTTTAAGTAGTAAACATTTATGGAATGTTGGCATAGTTCCAATTAAAGTGTTCTATCTTTTACTTTGTTAAAGAGGAAAACTTTTTTTTCCGATGTGTTTTTGGAAATTTCTGATCGTTATCTTTACCTGTCCAAATTGTCTGTATAGAGTCAAACAGATCAGTCTTTTGCTACAGTTATTATTAGTAGTGTACTAAATGTTTAAATATCTAATGGCTTTCTAAATGCATGCATGCTTGCTCAGTCGCTTCAGTCGTATTCGACTCTTTGCGACCCTAGGGACTGTAGCCTGCCAAGCTTCTCTGTCCATGGGATTCTCCAGGTGAGAATACTGGAGTGGATTGCCGTGCCCTCCAGGGGATCTTTCCAACCAGGGTGTCTCCTGCACTATACTTTAAAAATGAATATGATTTTAACAGAAATATTCTGCTATTGGTAATATTTGATGTTCCACTAGATTGAAAATAATGGATAGTCTTGCCTTTAAAAAGGGCTGTAAGTCTATTGAGGATTTGAACTTCATTCTTTCTGAAATGTGTACTTACTGATTAATTCAATTTTGAATTGAAGTAATTTATCACTTTTATAAATTAAGTGACTTTCCCCTTTCCTCTCTCACAATGAAGTTGTTAATCTAATGGTGCTGCAATGTAATGGTCTCTCTAGAAAGAACACTTGAGGCAGTTTTATTCTGATATGCTCCTAGAGCCCAGGAAATTTCATTAATTTACAGTGCTTGTGTAAGTGACCTGTAAAATTATGAAAAGAAAAAAAGCACTCTAATTTGCCACTTTGATTGGCTTTTTATTATTCTGTCCAAAAATTCATTTGAACATTCCTGATAATATTTTAAAATGAAAAAATCTTTCTTGACTCTTATCATGACTCAGTATTTCTTATGATTTGTCTGTAATTTTTTGGAATATTATTAGTGACAATGATGGTGACCATTTTTGAGGAATTGCTATATAATAGATACTATATTTAGTAATTGATACAGAGCAGCATTTAAGTACATTGGTTTTAAGTCATAAAAATGCTATTTTTCATTGCAGCTTTAAGAAGTACATCTTCATCACAGTACATAGTTTTAAGAGTGTAGCATATTCATGTTTCAGGTGAAGCCTGTGTAATCCTTTGTAACTCAGTTTCTTTATCTGAAAAATGGAGATGATAACACCTACTGTATAGGATCGTTTCTTTGATAGGGAATTTATGCACAGCAATAAGCAGAGTTTTTAAGAAATGAAATTAGTGAAAGAAAGACCAAGTCTCCTTTTTTCTAAAGGTGAAATTGAGTTCAAAAGCCATTTGCTATGAAAGAGACAAAAGTGGTGTTTTGGTTTCCGTTGTTCAAATAATGACCGTACTCTTCCATTTCAGTTCTTTTACACAGCATGGCATTTGGCAAGTAGGCAATTTCAAAGTGTTAAATTACTTGTTGGAATTCACTTGTGTCTAATGATATGCTGAAAACTTGTCCAGCTCAGTATTATTAAGTTGGTTAACCATATGCCTGCTGTCTGGAGTAATTATTATATATTTTGGGCAAAAATTTATATAGCCTATATATA
>NW_011494883.1:892617-902610 GCF_000754665.1 Bison bison bison
TATATATATATATATATATATATATATATATAGGCACTGTTAAAATACTAGAATAATTAATAAGCTTCTTCATGCTGAAACTGAATACTGTAAACAAAGAAGATATAATAATATTGCTATACTTTTTCAGTATAATTGTACTAAACCTAATTTTATTGAGACTCAAAATCACAAGAAGTACACAGATAATATTACCCCTCTTTTAGATTAAGCCTCTGAGGTTCAGAAAAATAACAAGTGGTCTGTGTCATTTAAGAACTAAGCAGAGCTGACCAGTTGGCTCCATGTCCAGAGCTTCTTAGCCCCATTGTGTGTTTCTTCATTCTTGGAAGACAACCACAAGAAAGTGACAGAAAGAAACAGAGAAAATAACAAAAAACAGGGAATGGGCAGTTTTTTATATAAAATTGTAATCATTAAAACTATGAACCACGCTACCTTCAGAGTGTATACAGAACAGATACGTCGTTTGGTTCTGTTCATAGGCTTTTTAATGAGGGCAGTAGCTTTCCTCTTCCCTTCCCATCTCATAATTTGCTCAAAAACTATAGATGGCTGATCTCGAGATCAGAGGCCATCAGTGCAACATCCTAACCATGAGAAAATGTATGATGGCGTAGAAAACAAATTACACTTTATGTTTTGTACTTTTGGTTTCCCTTTGACTTTATAATTTTTGACTTCCATGATGACTGCAGACTTTTAAATGTTGAAATGTTGATTGTATATAAGCAAGACTAGGACTGTCATTAAGCAAATAAGAACAGGTACATCAATCAGTCACATTTTTTTCATTCTCCTGTTGGACTATTTTAGTTTTGATATTTAATGATATGTAAATAGAACTTGTATGAAAAGAAAATTTCCTCATTTTTAAAATAAATTTTAATGAGCTTTGAAATATTTTCACCTCAGCTTTGGTACAGACCAAGAAGAGGCAGACATTGTTTTCTGAAGTTTTATTGAAACTAAGTATAGAAGGACTAAGAAAATTTAGACACACTTTTAAAACTCATTAATATTTAGATATGTATTAGAACTGTGAGCCTCATACATCTTAATTTGCATAATTAAGAAAAATAAAATTCATGACTCTTAGTACAAAATGTAAGGAATTCAGTACATCTGTACACTCCAGCTGTGTTAACTATACTGCTGCTGCTGCTGTTAAGTCGCTTCAGTCGTGTCCGACTCTGTGTGACCCCATAGACGGCAGCCCACCAGGCTCCCCCGTCCCTGGGATTCTCCAGGCAAGAACACTGGAGTGGGTTGCCATTTCCTTCTCCAATGCATGAAAGTGAAAAGTGAAAGTGAAGTCACTCAGTCATGTCCGACTCTTAGCAACCCCATGGACTGCAACCCACCAGGCCCCTCCATCCATGGGATTTTCCAGGCAAGAGTACTGGAGTGGAGACTCCTTACTATTTGTATGCATAAAAAATAGTAGATATAGATAATATTATTATATTGTGATTACCTTTATTTTATTCCTTACATAAGGAAAGACTCTCAATTAAAATAATTATGTAAAAACCGAGGAGAGCTAACCAAACCTTCCAAGTGAGATGATGATACCTGACAAAATTTATGAAGAAGGGAGCAAGCTCAATTCCAGGGATAGATTGTTTTGGTATTGTTTCAGTTGTCGGTAGCCTAAAAGACTGCATTTGAGTGTTGTGGAGTGTTTTTGTAAGCTGACACATGCATAGCACTCTTTTGCCTCTCTTGTATGTGATGGTAGTATACTTAACTTTATCTTGATTTACGAGTGTACAAAAAATATGGTGTCTAGCTATTGGGGGAAGCAATGTAATGTCAAATAATTCAATTAATTAAAGAAAATGATCTGTGACTTGGGAAAATAGCAAAATGATCATTTGTTATTCATTATTGATCAACTGAATGTATTTGATTCATTTAAATCCAGGCTAAAGAGGAAGCAAGTGAAACAAAAGCTGAGGAGACTATAAAATAATGTCTCGAGAAGATATAAGTAAATGCAGGAATGTTAGATAGTATCTGGAAAGGAAATTAAAGGGACACTTTTACATAGCCTAAGTGAGCCCAAAGAAAACCTTGCATTTTATACAAAAAAAGTATGCTGTAAGATTCATTATAAATAATTTTTAAGATACAGGAAAATATAAAGAAAAGAACTGTATCGTTGGTGTCAGCTCCTAAAGAAGACTTTAGTAACTGTTTTGATGTGTTTCTGTGCATAGATTGTGGTTTACATAGTTGTCATCAAACTTTACATGTAAAATTTTTTGAGCTAATTTTTCTTGGTTTATCATTAGAATAGTTTAAGGTTTTCAAATTACTCCAAGTTTAATAGGCATCTTTAATTCCTATACCATATTTCTTTGAGGATATCCACAAAGATAATTTGGTCATTCCCTTATGATTTAGATTTTTTTCTTCTTTTCACAAAGATAAATAAGGATATACCGATATACCAGTTGAATTCATTGGGGGAAATACTGAAAATTTTCTTCATATTCTTGTTCTTGACACTATTATAAGCTGTGCACTATAATCACTAGTAACCCACTCCAGTGTTCTTGCCTGGAGAATCCCAGGGACGGGGGAGCCTGGTGGGCTGCCGTCTATGGGGTCACACAGAGTCGGACACGACTGAAGCGACTTAGCAGCAGCAGCAGCAGCAGCATAATCACTAGTAAGTGAAAGTACTTGTAGTGATATACCATTTAATAGTATGACTTTTTATTCTTGCTCATTTGTACAGTGATTGATTTCATCATTAGATTGCCGGGGGCATTTTCTGTCCTTATATATGTCTTATCTTGCTCTATTTTATTATTTATCTATAGTCTGTTTTGTGTTTTCTTATCCATCTATGGAGGAGCACTCTTTACTCGCACCTTTATATTTCCCACTCGTATTCTGAGACTTTTCTTTGGAAAATTTGAATTTATCAAATTTGACAAGTTTTGACTTGAAATCTGTGTTCAAGATTATAACAATACTTGGTGCTTACGGAGCTTCCAGTTCTGCCAGAGGCTTAGAAAATCCATCTAGATAATTCTTAATTAGCATGAACCAGAACTTCTATACGTTCTGATGTATGTAGTCAGATTTTCCTATTTTCTTGCATTAAGACAGAAAAAAAGGGAAACTGTTTTGATATTCATCTCACTTTAGCTTTGTGTTGTTTCATTCAGCCCTCTTTGGAAAACATCCACCTACAATTACTAGTTTAAAAAAAAAACCTCTGCTTAAATTTCTTTTTAAAATTTTAATTTTTTCGTAGTCATCTTTGGAAACTTTAGTTTGATCCTATTGTATGTATATATTAATTCATATATATATACATACATCATTGGGAAACAAGGAGGAAAAGCAGTATCTCTGTGCTTGTGAAGAGTCTCTGAAAAGTCATGTGTTTTTGCAAGGATCGTGTTTATGGTGCTTTTGAAATGTACATTTTTGTGACATAGAAGGATCTTCATCAAATGGCAGCAAACAGCTCAAATTTGGGGAGATAAAGCTTGGGTCAAAGTCTAATTGCATCTAAATTTAAATTGTATCAGTGGCACCAGCGACATTTCCTGGCCTATTCTGAAGGGCAGTGAGTGTCTGTTGCACAGATTGTTAGTTTTAATATGTTCAAATGTGTTTTTGTTACCAATTGGCACCCAGGTGGCAAAGGCAAATCGTCTCTGGAGGCAGAACAAATGGACAAATGTGTTTTTTAGTTCCTTCTACTGGCAGCTAGTTTGATATCCCTAAGGAAATGTTTCTTGACAATAATTGTATGAAAAATACCAACATTTGATTTCCAGATATTTGACAGAATGGAAACTTCTATTTGCCAGGAAAATGACTAATGGACCTTCTAATCTCCATATTTAATAGAGGCTTTAAGAAAAGGCTATAAGGGATATAATACATGAATTGTGTCCCAAATAGTTTGTAAAGTTACTCTAACAGATACTCTGGATTTGTCAAGACCTATTTATGGGTTTTCTTTGAATTTTGGGGTGTTTTTTTTTTTGGTTTTTTTTTTTTTTTAATTTTATTTTATTTCCAAACTTTACATAATTGTATTAGTTTTGCCAAATATCGAAATGAATCCACCACAATTTTTCCTCCATTTCTCTAACTCATCAAGTCTTCTTTGTTCTTTTCTCTTTAGTAACTTGGAAATTATACATTTAAAAAATCTCCTAGTAGTTACTGAAGATAAAATTTAAATATACTAATTTTGCTATCAAGCTAGCCTTAAATTTTGAAATTTTGAAACAGTTCAATAAATAAACTTAACACATGGAATTAAAATTACTGTCACCAATTCTTGGAGTCTTTTTATTTTTCCAATAAATGTGAATGAGAAGAGTGGCAGGAATAAAAGTAACTACAACAATTGGCAGATCTAGTTATTTTTCTAGCTTTTAAAGTTTATTTTAAAGAGGAAAGGCAAAAATATAGTTCAAATAAGTACCACCCAACTAATGAAGCACATTTGAAAAAAATCACAGTGACCTCAAGTCTTCTGTCACTTGATTTTGTTAGACTTTGCTCCTTTTTCTTTCTTTCTATTAGACTTGATAATACAAATAAATAAGATACACAAATTGAATGTGATTCAAGATAAAGTCTTTCCATAAATCAGAAATCACAGTACATTCTGCAGAACTCCTTCACTGGCTCTATATAATTAACATCTCCCTATGTGTGTTTTTTTAAGTAAATGTTAATGAGAAGAGTGGCAGGAATAAAAGTAACTACAACAATTGGCAGATCTAGTTATTTTTCTAGCTGTGCGTGTGTTAGTTGCTCAGTCATGTCCAACTCTGCGGCCCTGTGTTCTGTAACCCATCAGGCTTCTCTGTCCATAAAATTTTCCAGGCAAGAATATTGGAGTGGGTATCCATTCCCTTGTCCAGGGGATCTTCCCAACCCAGGGATCAAACCCAGGTCTCCTGCACTGAGGGCAGATTCTTTATCAGCTGAGCCACCAGGGAATTCCAACATCTCACTGGAAAGTTCTAGTTTTTATAAGTCTGATAATTTCTTGTGATCAACAGAAAACTATTAAGTTTGCAGTTTTATTGTATCAGAAATTAGCAGTGAATGGATATTAGTTTATTCAGCCAGTTTATAATTATTTAGTTCATTTCTTGTTAGAAATATTATCTGAGTAAACAAATTTTACTGATTTTTCCCAAAATACTTGATAAGACATAAACCTTGAAAGTGGGTTATTCAGAGCTTGTCACCTGGGTGATCTCAGAGTTGTTCCTTTTCTACTGTCAGTGTAATATAAGATCCAACAATGGCCATCCTTTGTTTTTAATACCACATTGGGTGATGGTTCTTTGTGGTAAAGAGAGGCCATTAAAAAAAAAAAAATGAACATCTCAAGATACTGTACTAATTCCACATGATGAATATTCACTGCATTTGCTATTTAAACATCTCGGAGGGTTTTCAGATTCATTTCATGTAACGTAGGGAGACTAGAAAACAACATCATTCAGCTTGGAGAAAACACTGATTAAAATAACAAAAATGAAAGACAAGCCAAAAAAGGGGACAAGAAGGGTAATGCTTTCTCACAAACTTGTTTTGGAAATTTCTACAAAAACATTCTGACTATTAGTCAGCATAGCAATGTTTTTCAGATTTTTTTGGATCGTTATATATTTACCCAATAAAATCATGCTTTTATTTTTAAAAATTGGTACATGATGATAGACTTGTACTTAAAGCAGAAAGAGTAATTTCCTGGTGTCCATGCTCATTCACATTTTGTTACAGACATTTATAATTATCAGGGAAGTATGAGGTAAATGAATGTGACTTAAAAAATGGTAAGTTCTGTAGAACTATACTTGGACATTTTGAAAATATGCATTAATTGGTAGGAACACCAAACTGATAGAAATATGGAATCAATGCAAAAAAGTAAACACAATTGTGTTAGAGCTGCTTAAAAATTCATTGCAAATGTTAGAAATGTTAAGCCTTATTTTCAGTCATTCTACAAATATTCTCTGAATATGTAGAAAGATCTCGGCACTGTGCATGCCTTAGGACTAGAGAAACGAATAAGTTATGGCTTCTGTTCTTTAAGAGTTCAGTATAAATGTAGGGAAATATCAATCTCACTTAGTCTAAGTTGGAAATTTGGTACCACACTTTTAAAGACTCTTTCCTTTCAGTTCAGTTCAGTTGCTCAGTCGTGTCCAACTCTTTGCGACCCCATGAATCACAGCACACCAGGCCTCCCTGTCCATCATCAACTCCCAGAGTTTACCCAAACTCAGGTCCATCAAGTCGGTGATGCCATCCAGCCATCTCATCTTCTGTCATCCCCTTCTCCTCCTGCCCCCAATCCCTCCCAGCATCAGGGTCTTTTCCAATGAGTCAACTCTTTGCATGAGGTGGCCAAAGTATTGGAGCTTCAGCTTTAGCATCAGTCCTTCCAATGAACATCAAGGACTGAACTCCTTTAGGATGGACTGGTTGGATATCCTTGCGCTCCAAGGGACTCTCAAGAGTCTTCTCCAACACCACAGTTCAAAAGCATCAATTTTTCGGCACTCAGCTATCTTCACAGTCCAACTTTCACATCCATACATGACCATTACATGTATTTTCCCATCAATTTTCAGTTAACTTCTTTGTAGCTTTTTAATTAAAGAGTGTTTCTTGGGCAGCATTTAGTTGAGTGTCACCTTTCTATCCAAACTGACTGTCTTTCCTTTATAATTAAAAAGGGCTTCCCTGATGGGTTAAGTGGTAAAGAATCCACCTGCAATGCTGAAGACCCAGGAGATGCAGGTTTGATTCCTGGGTCAGGAAGATCCCCTGGAGGAGGAAATGGCAACCTACTCCAGTGTTCTTGCCTGGGAAATCTCATGGACAGAGGAGCCTGGTGGGCTACAGTCCATGGTTATTGGAGTGATTATACTATTCCCATTTAATATGATTACTGGTATGTTTTGATTTAAATCTATCATCATGCTACAAATTTCCTATTTTCCTTCTGTTCTTATTCCTTTTTGTTTTTCATTGTCTTCTTTGAATTGCATATTTTTTCTTCTATTTATCTCTTATCTTACTACAACTTTTTGGGATTATGCTAGTGGTTCTTTTGAGGTTATATGATATACATAGTTAATATATCACAATCAACTTTTAATTGGTATTATGCCACTTCACAGATAATATAAGGACCTTGCAGTTAGATATGTTCATTTCTCCTTGCCTGATTTTGCACTGTCATTGCTATATATTTTATTTCTTCCTGTATTAGTGCACTGTTATTGCTTTTGCTTTAAATTCTCAATTACCTTTCAAAAATATTTAAATAATAATAAAAATAAATTTTACTTAAATCTTGAAGATACCATTTCCAGTGTTCATTCTTACTTTGTATAGATTTGTATCTCCTTCTGATACCATTTTCTTTCTGTCTGAAGAGCATCTTTAAACATTTCTTGAAGTGCAGCTCTGTTGGTAATAATTCTTTTAGATTTTGTATAATGAAAAGCTTAGTCTTCCTTAGTTTTAAAAAATATGTGCTAGAAATAAAAGTCTAGATTGAAACCCCCACCCCTCACCTCAACCACCCCAGTACTTAAAGATGTTGCTCTTCTTATTTGCATTGTGTCCAGTGAGAAATACACTGTCATCTGTATTTATTTTCATGTGTACATTTTGTGTTTTTTCCTCTGGTTGATTTTAAGGTTATTTCTATACCACTAGTTTTCAGTAATTTCATTAATATGTGCCTTGATGTAGTTTTGTCTTTTGTGATTGCAGTTATTTGAGCTCTCTGGGTCTGTGAGGGTTGTAATTTTCATCAAATTGGAAAATTTTTCAGCCATTATTTCTTCAACTATAGGTCTTTTCTGCTCTTCAACTACATGTTATTTCTCATCTTTTCTTCATGAACCATGTTATATTAAGCAACTTGAAGTTGTTTATTAACTCACTCATGCACTGTTACCATTTTTTTTAAGTCATTTTCTTCATGTGTTTCATTTTGTAGTTTTCTCCTGGCTTTCAAGTTCACGAATCTTATTTGGCTTCAATATCTGATCTGCCATTAATCGCAGTGTGTTTATTTTTGACATTATTTTCATTCTAAAAGAACAATTTGGGTCTTTTTTTCTATATCCTCCTTTTTCCCCTAGTTTTTTGAAAATGTGAATTACAGTTATAAAACTATTTTAATGTCCTTGTTTACTAGTTCTGTCATCTTTATTATTCTGTCATTTCTTTTGATTGATTTTTCTCCTTATTATGGGCCTTTTTTCTTTCTTCCTTGCCTCTCTGGTAATTTCTTACTGGAAAGTGAGAGTGAAAGTCACTCAGCCGCATCTGACTCTTTGCAACCCCATGGACTATACAGTCCATGGAATTCTCCAGACCAAAATACTGGAGTGGATAGCCTTTCCCTTCTCCAGGGGATTTTCCCAACCCAGGAATCAAACCCAGGTCTCCCACATTGCAGGCAGATTCTTTACCAGCTGAGTCACAAGGGAAGCCCCTTCTTACTGGATGCGAGATAAATTTTATCTTATTTAGTGCTGCATATTTTTGTATTTCGGGGAAGGCGACGGCACCCCACTCCAGTACTCTTGCCTGGAAAATCCCATGGATGGAGGAGCCTGGTAGGCTGCAGTCCAGGGGGTCGCTAAGAGTCGGACACGACTGACCGAATTCCCTTTCACTTTCGTGCATTGGAGAAGGAAATGGCAACCCACTCCAGCGTTCCTGCCTGGAGAACCCCAGGGACGGGGGAGCCTGGTGGACTGCCGTCTATGGGGTCGCACAGAGTCGGACACGACTGAAGTGACTCAGCAGCATTTTTGTATTTTGTTTATTTTTGTTTGTTAAGTTTATCACTTTGTCTGGAATAAGCTCAGTACTTACTCTCCCTACTTTTTTCCTGGTAATTCTTTTCTTTGTCTTCAGACAGTTTCTCCGCACAAATATGCTGATCAGTCCTCAGCTAAAGACTTGAGGGGAACCTCTGCAGGTCTTCAGAGTCTCTTGTTAGTGCCTTCCTCTTGTTTCTGGGATACTGCCCTATATATACAGTTTCTAGGATTCCCTGGACTCACAGCTGTGTCTTCTCACCTTGGGGACCCAAGATCTAACTGAATGCCTAATCTGCCTTACTTGTGATTGTTGGAAAAGAAATTTCCATTGTCAGTCTACCTTTTGTAAGTACATGTGACCATTTCATAAAAATAAATTTATAATTAAATACTTTCAGAAATAAGTAAATTTTACTTGACCCAGAAGTAGAAAACCACTGTAAGTTCTAGTTCAAGGTAGAGACATGAAGAAAATATTATTGGTTTAGTACGAAAGCAAGTTCCCGTTCATTTCAGTTCAGTTCAGTCGCTCAGTCAAATCCGACTCTTTGCAACCCCATGGACTGCAAGATGCCAGGCTCCCTGTTCATCACCAACACCCGGAGTTTACCCAAAATCATGTCCATTGAGTCGGCGATGCCATCCAACCATCTCATCCTCTGTCATCGCCTTCTCCTCTGGCCCTCAATTTTTCCCAGCATCAGGCTCTTTTCCAATGAGTCAGTTCTTTGCATCAGGTGGCCTAAGTATTGGAGTTTCAGCTTTAACATCACTCCTTCAAGTGAACACTCAGGACTGATGTCCTTTAGGATGGACTGGTTGGGTCTCCTTGCACACCAAGGGACTCTCAAGAGTCTTGTCCAACACCACAGTTCAAAACTATCAATTATTCAGTGGTCAGCTTTGTAGTCCAACTCTCACATCCATACATGACCACTGGAAAAACCATAGCCTTGACTAGACAGACCTTTGTTGGCAAAGTAATCTCTGCTTTTTAATATGCTATCTAGGTTGGTCATAGCTTTTCTTCCAAGGAGCAAGCATCTTTTAATTTCATGGCTGCAGTCACCATCTGCAGTGATTTTGGAGCCCCCAAAAATAAAGTCTGACACTGTTTCCACTGTTTCCCCATCTATTT
>NW_011494883.1:902710-913026 GCF_000754665.1 Bison bison bison
CTATTTGCCATGAAGTGATGGGACCGGATGCCATGATCTTAAGTTTTCTGAATGTTGAGCTTTAAGCCAACATTTTCAGTCTCCTCTTTCACTTTCATCAAGAGGCTCTTTAGTTCTTCTTCACCTTTTGCCATAAGGGTGGTGTCATCTGCATATCTGAATTTATTGATATTTCTCTCGGCAATCTTGATTCCAGCTTGTGGTTTATCCAGCCTGGTGTTTCTCATGATGTACTCTGCATATAAGTTAAATAAGCAGGGTGACAATATACAGCCTCGACGTACTCCTTTTCCTATTTGGAACCAGTCTGTTGTTCTATGTCCATTTCTACCTGTTGCTTCCTGACCTGAATACAGGTTTTTCAAGAGGCAGGTCAGGTGGTCTGGTATTCCCATCTCTTTCAGAATTTTCCACAGATTGTTGTGATCCACATAGTCAAAGGCTTTGGCATAGTTAATAAAGCAGAAATAGATGGTTCTCTGGAAGTCTCTTGCTTTTTCAATGATCCAGTGGATGTTGGCAATTTGATCTCTTGTTCCTCTGCCTTTTCTAAAATCGGCTTGAACATCTGGACATTGATGGTTCACGTACTGTTGAAGCCTGGCTTGGAGAATTTTGAGCATTACTTTGCTAGCATGTGAGATGAGTACAATTCTGTGGTAGTTTGAGCATTCTTTGGCATTGCCTTTCTTTGGGATTGGAATCAAAACTGACCTTTTCCAGTCCTGTGGCCACTGTTGAGTTTACCAGGTTTGCTGGCATATTGAGTGCAGCACTTTCACAGCATCATCTTTCAGGATTTGAAATAGCTCAACTGGAATTCCATCACCTCTCTAGTTCCCATTAGTCATGATGAAAATGCACCTACCCATAACAAATTCTGAAGACATAAAATTGTACTACTTTTGCTCAAGGGAGATTCTGGCTATACAGTATTTAAATATATATATTTTTTATTAGTGAATATTTTAAATGATTGAGTTTGAATATTTCTTTTATGATATATATATCTGAAATAGCTTTCTAAAATGTTATAACAATATATGGTGAAAATAATTTACTGCCATGGCCAAATTCATTTCATTAATAATTTCAAGTAAATAATTTCATATAAATGTGTTGGGAATATAAATTGCCATTAGGTATGTTGAAAACACATCTGTCCCATAACAAAAGAGTGTTTTGTAAGATTTTATTAGTCAGCCTCTACTATATTTTGGCCCTGTTCTAACTGCTCAACATAAAGCAGTGAGTAGGAAAGAGAATGTGCTTCCATAGACAGCTTGCATTATAGGAAGTCTTATGGAACTCTGTGGGAGAGGGAGAGGATGGGGAGATTTGGGAGAATGACATTGAAACATGTATAATATTATGTATGAAACGAGTCACCAGTCCAGGTTCGATGCACGATACTGGATGCTTGGGACTGGTGCACTGGGATGACCCGGAGGGAAGAGGGAGGAGGGTTCAGGATGGGGAACACAGGTATACCTGTGGCGGATTCATTTTGATATTTGGCAAAACTAATACAATATTGTAAAGTTTAAAAATAAAATAAAAAAAAAAGATAACTCATTGTTAGGGATTGTATTTTTACTTTCTTAGAGAGTGAATGTCACATATAAGAAATTTCAAGGACATTGTTCATCATAGTGATTATGTAATTTATTTTCTAAACTAGGGCACTTTAGAGAATAAAAAAAGATGCTAAAATAATTTATGTAATTAAAATTTAATGAAATATAGCTGATTTATGATATTGTTAGTTTCTGGTGTACATCGTAGTGATTCAATAGTTTTGTAGATTTTGCTCCATTTAATTACTGTAAAATATTCGCTATATCCCCTGTGCTGTAAAATATAGCCTGATAGCTTATATATGTTATTCTTAGTGGTTTATAGATCTTAATTCCTTACCCCTATCTTGCCCTCCCCAGTTCCTCTCCTCACAGGTTGCCACTAGTTTGTTCTTTATATCTGTGAGCCTATTTCTGATTTGTTATATTAATTGATTTTTTTGATTCCACATATAAGTGATAACATACAGTATTTGTCTTTATCTGTCTGACTTATTTCTCTAGGCATAATACCCACTAAGTCCATCTGTGTTGTTTCAAATGGAAAGCTTTCGTTCTCTTTATGGCTAATATTCTATTGTGTGTGTATATATTTATACCACATCTTTATCCATTCATCCATGGACACATTGGTGGCTTCCATATCTTGACTATAGTAAATAATGCTACTGTGAACATTAGAGTGCATGTGTCTTTTCAAAATTTTTCATTTTCTTCAGATAAATACTAAGGAGTGGAATTGTTGCATTATATGGGAGTTCTACTTTTAGTTTTTTTGAGGAATCTCCATAAGTTTTCTTTATTGGCTGCACCAATTTACCCCCACCAACATTGTACTAGGTTTCCCTTTTCTCCACATCCTTGCCAGTATTCGTTATTTGTAGACATCTTGATGATAGCCATTCTGACAGGTTTGAGGTGTTACCTCATTTTTCTTTTGATTTGCATTTCTCTGATGATTAGTGATGTTGAGCATGTTTTCATGTGCCTGTTGGCCATCTGTATGTCTTCTTTGGAAAAACGTCTATTCAGGTCTTCTGCCCATTCTTTAACCAGGGTTTTTTTTGTTTTGTTTTGTTTTTTTAATTTTGACTTGATTTATATATTTTGGATATTATCCCCTTATTGGTCATATCATTCATAAATATTTTTCTTTCAGTATATATTTTTTTGGTATGGGGAATGGCTTTCTTTGCTGTGCAAATGCTTATAAGTTTAATTAGTTCTCATTTGTTTACTTTTGCTTATGTTTCCTTTGCCTTAGAAGGTAGATCTAGAAATTATTGCTGCAATTTATGTCAAAGAGTGCTCTGCCTAAGTTTTATTGTTTCTGATCTTATATTTAAGTCTTTAATCCATTCTGAGTTAATTTTTTTTATATAATGTGAGAAAATGTTCTTATTCATTCTTTTACATGTAGTTGTTCAGTTTTCAGAGCAACATTCTTTGAAGAGACTATTTTTCCTCTACTGTGTATCCTTACTTTTTTATCATAATTTACCTAAGTGTGTGGGTTTACTTATGGATTTTTCCATTGGTCTATATGCCTGGTTTTGTGCCAGCACCATATGGTTCTGTTTACTGTAGTTTTGTAGCATTGTCTAAAGTCAGGTAGCAATGATACTTCCAGCTTTATTCTTTGGTTATTATAGGTCTTTTGTGGTTCCATATAAATTTTAGGGATGTTTGTTTTAGTTCTGTGAAAACTGTCATGAGTATTTTGATAAAGATTACATTAAATCTATATATTTCTTTTGGTAGTATGGCAATTTTAGCAGTATTAATACTTCCAATTCATGATATGAATTATTTTTCCATTTTTTTGGTATCATCTTCAGTTTCCTTCGTCAGTGTTATAAAGTCTTTGGAATATAGGTCTTTCTCTTATTGTTTAAGTTTATTAAATATTTTATAATTTTTATGTGATTTTAAATGGGATGGTTTTCTTGCTTTCTCTTTCATTGTTAGCACTATAAAAAGCAACATATTTCTGAATATTAGACTTGTATCCTCCACCAGGGCTTCCCTGGTGGCTCAAAGGTTAAAGCGTCTGCCTCCAATGTGGGAGACCTGGGTTCAGTCCCTGGGTTGGGAAGATACCCTGGAGAAGGAAATGGTAATCCACTCTCATATTCTTGCCTGGAGAATCCCATAGATGGGGAAGCCTGGTAGGCTACAGTCCATGGGGTTGCAAAGGGTCGGACACAACTGAGTGACTTCACCGTCACCATCCTCCACCTTTACTGAACTCAATTTATTCTAATAATTTTTTGGTGGAGATTTTAGGGTTTTCTCTTTCTAGTATCATGTCAGCAATGACAGTTTTACTTCTTTTTTTTTTTTTTTTCTAATTTGAATACCTTTTCTTTCTCATGTCTGATTGCTGTTACTGAGACTTCCAGTGTTATGTAAGATAGAAGTGGTGACAGTGTGCATCCTTCTTCATGATTTGAGAAGAAGAAATTTCAACTTTCTCCATTGAGTATATTATCTGTGCCATAAAATACCTTTATTATATTGAGATGTTCGCTTTCTTTCAACTTTGATAAGAGTTTTAATCATGAATGGATGTTGAATTAATTGGATGCCTTTTCTGCATCTCTTGAGATAATCCTGTGATCTTATCCTTTCTTTTGTTGGTGTGGTGTATCACATTGGTTGATCTGTAGGTATTGAACCATCCTTGCATCCCTGGAATACAGCTCACTAGATCATGGTGTATGATCCTTTTTGTATATTGTCAATTTGGCTTGCTGATGTTTTGATGAGGATTTTGACATCAATATTTAATAGAAATATTGGCAAGTAATTTTCCTTTTTTGTAATCTCATTGTCTGGTTTTGGTATCAGGGTAATGTTGGCTTCATAAAATAAATTTGGGGGTGTTCCATCCTCTTCAATTTTTTGGAATTGCTTGAGAAAAGGAAAATTTTAATTTTTAAATATTTCCTTATTGACTACAAAATTAGTTTTATTATATGTGTGGATCTATAAGATACTTTTTCTCAACAATTATTTTTAAATGTAATTTTCTTAAAATGAAACTAACATGCATTTATGTCCATGAAACCATTTTTTAAAATCATTAATTATCCAACATTAAAAACAGCATAATTTAAATACTTATTCTTGACACATATGCATCTACTTTAATTAGTTTGAAAACTTTATTAGTCTCTAATAGTATGTCCCTGTTATTCAGCTGGTCTTATTTTTCCAGATAATACAAATACTTTAAAAGTTTAATTTTATTGTTAGTAGTTTTGAAGATACTTGACATTTTTAATGAGCTCTTTTTTGAATACCATACTACTTTTAATGGAGAAAATATTCTCTCTGTATATGGTTTTTTGTTTAACATCCAGGCAATATTTTTTTCTAAATGGCTGATATTCTCAATTTTTATTATTTCCATATTAAAATTTACATATATTTTAACCCATGTATTTTTCCCAGTACTGCATTTTTTTGCTTCATTTAGAATATCTTTTTTCAATAAAAAAATGTTTTTCAAGACTACTTTCATAAATTCTATTTATAATCCTTCTGAAATTTTACCAAATGCATATGCAAATCATAGGCCTTCTCATGTAAATTTTTCCAATTAAAAATAGAAATTCTGTTAAAAGATTCTTCCAACAAGTCAAGATATCACACAAAATACAGTTATAAGAATTTCAGAATTCAATCTTATAAACTACATGATCTTTCATTAGTCTTTTCACTTCCTCACTTATTCCTATATAAATAATTTTTATTTTCTGATTTGCAAGTCTGTCAATAAATGTTGATAGGAATCAAAATAATGGCTGAGTGTTAAGTAAAGGAGTGAACAGGAAAATTTCTGTAGTTTGTATCTCATTGGAATAATCATTATAGAAATGAATCCTTTTATCAAAACTCATCAGTGGACACTTAAGATCTGTGTATTTTTCTCCATGTAAATTTTACCATGATCAAAAAATTCAACCAAAAAAACCCACTCCGAACTATGTGCTCGTATGAGAAAAGTTTAGAAAACACACCAGAATAATTTGTATAGCCTAATATATCTTATAGAGATTAAAAATACATCACCTTAAAATAAGAATACATGTTTTATAAACACATACTGGACATGGAACAACAGACTGGTTCCAAATAGGAAAAGGAGTATGTCGAGGCTGTATATTGTCACCCTGCTTATTTAACTTATATGCAGAGTACATCATGAGAAATGCTGGGCTGGATGAAGCACAAGCTGGAATCAAGATTGCTGGGAGAAATATTAATACCCTCAGATATGCAGATGACACCACCCTTATGGCAAAAAATGAAAAAGAACTAAAGAGCCTCTTGATGAAAATGAAAAGTGAAAAAGTTGGCTTAAAGCTCAACATTCAGAAAATGAAGATCATGGCATCTGGTCCCATCACTTCATGGCAAATAGATGGGGAAACAGTGGAAACAGTGGCAGACTTTAGTTTTTTGGGCTCCAGAATCACTGCAGATAGTCGCTGCAGCCATGAAATTAAAAGACGCTTGCTCCTTGGAAGAAAAGCTATGACCAACCTAGACAGCATATTCAAAAGCAGAGACGTTACTTTGCCAATAAAGGTCCGTCTAGTCAAGGCTATGGATTTTCCAGTAGTCATGTATGAATGTGAGAGTTGGACTATAAAGAAAGCTGAGCACCGAACAACTGATGCTTTTGAACTGTGGTGTTGGAGAAGACTCTTGAGAGTCCCTTGGTCTGCAAGGATATCCAACCAGTCCATCCTAAAGGAGATCAGTCCTGAGTGTTCATTGGAAGGAGTGATGTTAAAGCTGAAACTCCAGTACTTAGGCCACCTGATGCGAAGAACTGACTCATTGGAAAAGACCCTGATGCTGGGAAAGATAGAGGGCAGGAGAATAAGGGGATGACAGAGGATGAAATGGTTGGATGGCATCACTGATTCAATGGACATGAGTTTGAGTAAACTCCAGGAGTTGGCGATGGACAGGGAGGCCTGGCATTCTGGGGTCATGGGGTCGCAAAGAGTTGGACACGACTGAACAACTGAACTGAACAAGAAAAACACAACACTCAATGGTATAGAGTGCTTGCTTGGTTGGGCGGTTTGGGTTGGAATGACTTACAGGGGAAAGCAATTAAACAATTGAAATAAAAGTTTTCTTACATTTGCTTAAGATACAACCTTCTGTACAGAAGTCCAATGTTTAAAGAAAATGTTATTAAAATTGTATGAACAATTTTTAAAAGAAGTTTCAGAAACATATTGAGAATTTGTCTGTTATTCCAGTCTACTTGAGAGTAAAATTTCATGAAACTTGGAGTGTGAACATTCTTCTCAATGTAATCAAAAGTCATAGTAGATCAATAGAATAACTCTTAGAAGATTCTAAAATACAAATGACTAATCTTTTTTAGTGAGAAAACAGAATGAGGAAAAATCTGTCAAACTATAACATGAAAATGTGGAATATCTAGATGACAGTTTTGTTTAAGCTTTCAGGCACTATTGAAGCACATTTCAACCTTAAGTGTTGATCCAGGCAGAGACCTTTGAAGTAAATTGTTTACATTGATTTGCAATCCAATAAGCCTTTGTAGTAAGCTATCCTCTTTGAATTTACAACCTTGCTTAATTCAGCAGAAAATTATTGTTTCAGAGACCCATGTAGATGACTTGAGCACAATTAAAAGAATTAAACTTGTGATGTTGGTGAAAGAAGACCTGAGAATCCCTTTGATGACTAGCTGGACACATAGAGCAGTTGTTGCTTATGAAGAACTGAGTCTGACTAAAGGAGTTGAGAGGTCAGAAAGTATTTACCTCAGCACCTGTCGCAGGATAGGCAGCCAAACTCTCATTCCTGTAAAACAGCAGCAAGGAAGCTTACCTCCACAAAAACTCATCTCGAGTGAATGGATACAGAACTTAGATTCTTCTGGTGTTTAGGCACTTCTTAAGTGGCAATTTATGTACTTTCAAAAGATCCATTATGTCAGAGTAGCTTATAGCATGTAGAATTTAAAAAGGGTTCCAAGCAATATCCTAAGAATACGTAGAAGATAAGAAGCACAGCTTTTATGAAACCAAATGTGCTACTGGAAACATTTTTTAAGAGTATTAAAATTTTCTTCAAATTTACCCTCCAAAAGATAGGAAAGTGAAAATTGTTCAGTCATGTCTGACTCTTTGCGACCCCATGGACAATACAGACCATGGAATTCTTCAGGCTACCATACTGAAAAGGGTAACCTTTGCCCTCTACAGGAGATCTTTCCAACCCTGGGATCAAACCCAGGTCTCCCGCATTACAGGCAGATTCTTTACTAGCTGAGCCACCAGAGAAGCCCAACCTTTTAGTATTTCAAGATTAAGAAAATATACAAGGTCCTTCTTTTATCATTTCTGCAGTCCTTGGTGTACTTTTCATTCTTTTCATTCTGAAAAGTCATATTTAGAACCTTCTATGTACTAAAAGAAAGGCAGTTTGTAGAGAGGTGAATATGCCCACTCAGCAGCAGACAGCCCTGAGTCTAAACTCCAGGCCTTCCATTTACTAACCTCTTAAATAGGAATACTAACAATAGTTGCCTCATAATGGTTGTTATGAGGGTTAATAAATCAATGTATGGAAAGTACTTAGAATCTGGCATGTGACAAACACTGAATAAATGTTAACTATTATTAGTATTTTGTTATTAATTCACAAATTTTCCACAATTCTAGAATGTAAGAGCAAAGCAAAGAATCTTTGATTTTTTAAGCAGGTACATACTTGAGTTTATCCACTGGAATTTCCTTCAAATGTAAGAGATTCAGGAATTGGGAGATTAGGTAAATCTGCTTTTTAACTTACAAAATTTCGGCCTAAAAAAAATTACTGGTTTTTATCAGGTGATGTCAATCCTTGATGCCATCACTTTCAAGGCTTTCTTTTTGTTTTTTTTGTCCCATCAAGAACATTTACTTATCTGACAAAGATGTTATCTAACAAAGATAATTTCTACCTTCTTGTAAGTTAGATCCTTTGAAACTGTTGCTCCCTGGCAAAGAGACCAGTCATCGTCCACCAAACTTGACAAGGGTAATGTGATCTATGACTGGCAAAGCAGCCAATGTATTAGCTGAATGTTAAAAAAATAAATTAATAAACGCTAAGTGGTAGCATATTCAAAAGCAGAAACATTACTTTGCCAACTAAAGTCCATCTAGTCAAGGCTATGGTTTTTCCAGTGGTCATGTATGGGTGTGAGAGTTGGACTGTGAAGAAAGCTGAGCACCGAAGAATTGATGCATTTGAACTATGGTGTTAGAGAAGACTCTTGAGAGTCCCTTGGACTTCAAGGAGATCCAACCAGTCCATCCTAAAGGACATCAGTCCTGGGTGCTCATTGGAAGGACTGATGCTGAAGCTGAAACTCCAATACTTTGGCCACCTCATGCAAAGAGTTGATTCATTGGAAAAGACCCTAATGCTGGGAGGGATTTGGGACAGGAGGAAAAGGGGAAGACAGAGGATGAGATGGCTGGATGGCATCACCGACTCGATGGACATGAGTTTGGGTAAGCTCTGGGAGTTGGTGATGGACAGGGAGGCCTAGCTTGCTGCGATTCATGGAGTTGCAAAGAGTCGGACACGACTGAGTGACTGAACTGAACTGAAGTGATCTTTTATGTGGGAGTTAATATATAAATAATGGATGATAAAGGTGTATTTACTCTGAGACCAGAAGGTGGCATCAGGTAAACCTGAGGCAGTCTGCAGTATCGTCTATAGTTCAACAACAAACTGGCATAAGAATACAAAAACCCCTAAACAATCTGATTTTATTTTATTTTATTTTATTTATTTTTACTTTACAATATTGTATTGGTTTTGCCATACATCAACATGCATCCACCACGGGTGTACACGTGTTCTTCATCCTGAACCCCCCTCCGACCTCCCTCCCCATACTATCCCTCTGGGTCATCCCAGTGCACCAGCCCCAAGCTTCCTGTATCCTGCATCGTACCTGGATTGGTGATTCATTTCTTATATGATATTATACATGTTTTAATGCCATTCTCCCAAATCATCCCCGCCTCCCTCTCCCACAGAGTCCAAAAGACTGTTCTATACATTTGTGTCTCTTTTGCTGTCTCGCATACAGGGTTATCGTTACCATCTTTCTAAATCCCATATATATGCGTTAGCATACTGTATTGGTGTTTTTCCTTCTGGCTTACTTCACTCTGTATAATAGGCTCCAGTTTCATCCACCTCATTAGAACTGATTCAAATGTATTCTTTTTAATGGCTGAGTAATACTCCATTGTGTATATGTACCACAGCTTTCTTATCCATTCATCTGCTGATGGACATCTAGGTTGCTTCCATGTCCTGGCTATTATAAACAGTGCTGCGATGAACATTCGGGTACATGTGTCTCTTTCAATTCTGGTTTCATCAGTGTATATGCCCAGCAGTGGGATTACTGGATCATAAGGCAGTTCTATTTCCAGTTTTTTAAGGAATCTCCACACTGTTCTCCATAGTGGCTGTACTAGTTTGCATTCCCACCAACAGTGTAAGAGGGTTCCCTTTTCTCCACACCCTCTCCAGCATTTATTGCTTGTAGACTTTTGGATCGCAGCCATTCTGACTGGCGTGAAATGGTACCTCATTGTGGTTTTGATTTGCATTTCTCTGATAATGAGTGATGTTGAGCATCTTTTCATGTGTTTGTTAGCCATCTGTATG
>NW_011494883.1:913242-946105 GCF_000754665.1 Bison bison bison
GCTTGTATATTTCTGAGATTAATTCTTTGTCAGTTGCTTCATTTGCTATTATTTTCTCCCATTCTGAAGGCTGTCTTTTCACCTTGCTTATAGTTTCTTTTGTTATGCAGAAGCTTTTAAGTTTAATTAGATCCCATTTGTTTATTTTTGCTTTTATTTCCAATATTCTGGGAGGTGGGTCATAGAGGATCCTGCTGTGAACTGAATAGACTTTTTTCAAAGAAGAAATACAGTAGGCCAACAGATACATGAAAAGGTGCTCAACATTAGAAATCATCGAGGAAATGCAAATTAAATCCACATGAACTATCACCTCCCACTTGTTAGACTGGCACATTTGTTGTCACAAAAGCAAGAAATAAGAAGTGCTGGGGAGGATGTGGAAGAAAAGGGACTAACTCTTGTGCCCTCTTGGTGGGAATGCAGATTGATGCAGCCCATGGATAGCAATACAGAATATCCTCAAGAACTAAAATAGAACTAAATAACTAAATGGCAGTTCCACTTGTGGGTATATGTCAAAAGATTTGAAAACAGGATATCAAGCAAATACCTGCACTCCATGCTCATTGCGGCATGATTATTCACAACCACCTGATGCTCTACAGTCCCCTGTGCTGTGTTACACAAGGAGTAATTTTCTACATTAACTGTGCTTTTCACTGGGATGAACTTTGGGGCAGATTAGCTCTCTTTCACCATCACAGTTTGTAATTTTATGTTGCCATTACGCAGAGGCCAACACAACATTTTAGGTTGGTAACTGGGGACAAGATAAAATCTGCATGCCAATTGCTAAGGAACATAAAATACTCAGATGATGCCTGGATTCAAAGTTCTGGCTAAAAAAAATTCTGGTTTTGGTTGTTAGGTAGCAGAGTTTGTAAAAGCAAAATTGATAGAGAACCAATAAATTTCAGGAGTTGGATTGTCAGAGAAATCTGAGGCAGGCATCCAAGGCTTCTGATTGCTCAATACCTCTGCTGTTTTTTAGACCATAAACCAGGCAGCAACAACATCTGGACTGCTGAACTGGCATGGTCACCAGCAGCGGTAGTCTTTATAGTATACCTCTCTCTAGTATCAGAAAGAGATATTTACAGGAAGCAGAGCAAGAGGCAGCCAGTTAGGCAGAATAAGTAACTTGTACTACTTCCAGAGTAGGAAACCTCTGCTTCTCGGGCCCATCTGGATATGATGTAAATCCTGGACCCAAATCACTACTACCAGGACCTATTCCTCCATTTCTAAATGAGAACTTCTCAATCTTTCCTCCCATTGTGGTTTGAATTAACGGGGTCCTAAGAAACCATTTCTGAATCTGTTCAATTAGAGATCCTGAATTTGGAACTGGGGAGAAGGCAATGGCACCCCACTCCAGTACTCTTGCCTGGAAAATCCCATGGATGGAGGAGCCTGGTCGGCTGCAGTCCATGGGGTCGCTGAGGATCGGACATGACTGAGCGACTTCACTTTCACTTTTCACTGTCATGCATTGGAGAAGGCAATGGCAACCCACTCCGGTGTTCTTGCCTGGAGAATCCCAGGGACTGGGGAGCCTAGTGGGCTGCCGTCTATGGAGTCACACAGAGTCGGACACAACTGAAGTGACTTAGCAGCAGCAGAGGAACATGTGTTATTGGATAATAACTAGATACAACCGGATAGAGAAACTGGTTGTTACCCTTTGATGGGGGAATAACTGTACTTTCATTTATACATTGAAGTTAGTTGGGACATTTTTGAAATTACAGGTATGCCTGTAAGGTTCAAGGAGGAAAGAGAAATTGAAAAGACACAATTTAGACAGTTCAGCATTTCCAGAAACAATCAGAACCCACACACAAATTAAGAAAATGGAATCAAAATCATATCAGTTCTCTCTCATATCATACATCAGTGGAATTCAAATTTAAATTCCATTAGAAATTACAGTGAAACTTGATCAGCTGATTTTAAAAAAGAAAATAGTAAACTGTGTAAGAATGCCAAATTTTTCACCGTTAAAAAAGTTAATAACTTTATTTAAATATATTGACATATGATAAATTGCAAATTTGAAGTGCATATTTTGATACATTTTGACATAGGTACATACCTGTGAAATAACCACCATCAAGACAATGAACATATTCATCATCCACAAAGGTTTCTTCCTTTCTGTAGTTTGTCTCCCTCCCAAACCTCCCTGCCCCTTGCTAAGTATAGATTTCTATTAATAAGTTGATTTTTTTTTTTAGTACTTCAAAGATGTTGCTCCACTATGACCAGATTCATATTGCTTCAGATAAGAAATATTTTGTCATCCTTATCTCTATTCGTTTGTATGTAATGTGTCTTTTTTCTCTGGCTGCTTTTAATATTTTTGCCTTTATCACTGGTTTTGAGCAGTTTGATCATGATATGCTCTGGTGCCGTTTTTAAAATGTTTCTTTTGCCTTTGTAAAACTTCATGCTGTGCACTATACTTTTCATAAAATTAGTAAAAAATTGAGCCATTATTCTTCATATGTTTTTTCTGTACCCCCTGTTTCTTCTCTACTTCTGGGACTTTAATCACACATACATTAGGTTGCTTGAAGTTGTCACATAGCTCGCTAATTCTCCTCATCATTATTTTAGACTTTCTGCTCTCTTTTTCGTATTTTGTAATCTCTGTTGCTATGTCTTCAAGTTCATCAATTATTTGTGCTGCAATATCCAGTCAGCCATCAATCGCATCCAGAGGATTTTTCATTTCTGACATAATTTTAAGCTCTGGGATTTTGGTTTGGAGTTTTTTGGATCTTTTTTATATTTTCCATGTCTCTATTCAACATGCTCAGTTTTTTACTGAACTTATTAACCATGTGGAATATAGTTATGACAACCAACTTTATATCACTGTTAATTTTAATATCTGTTTTTTTATTTGCTTTTTTTTTTTAAGGCAGAGGTTGCATCCATTTGTTTCACTTTTATTTTTTTCTCTGTGAACGGGTGAAGGGATAGAAGAAGAAGTATGCTGGTGAACAGAAGTAGGTTCAGCAGCTTTGGAAAGATGAGGACATCTTCCTCCATCTGGGTAATGGCCATCTGGTTAGACACGCCCTCAGTTTTGTGTTCTGCGTTAGAGTTGGAAGGGAGACATTCCATAGGCAAGTGGAGAAGCTGCAGGAAAGAGCCCAGTCCTTCCACTAAGAGGGCCTCACTGGGTACGGCAAAGATGTGTCATCCCCTTTGGAGGACCCAAAGCAGGATGCCTGCTTCCCCTGCTTTACAACCTGTAGGCTCACCGGAATATCCAAAGATATTATAGCAATCTCCATACCACAGGAGGAGCTCTTGGTTCTGGTAGGTCTCCTTACAGCTTTCATAAAAGATCTGCCCTTGACATAGTCTGGCCACAAGGTTCTTCTCCAGCTGGCACAGCTGACATAGGATGTCCAGTTCCTTGCACCTCATTTTCCATCAATAAAGTGGCTCAAATGACCATCTTCAAAGATCTCCCATGTATTAAGGACTTATGTCTTGACTTCACTGGTGTTGACCACTTTATGCTGAAAGGTCCCAAACCTGATTCCTTTGGCCCCCAAGCTACTATAGAATACCCCTAAATCTGTGACTTCACCGAACTTCCATCTGCTGGAGGTGGAGACCTTCTGGTAGCTGAAGGGAGTTGTTATTCAGAGTCTGAGGAGGAAAATCAGACCTGGAGCTGTCGGTGGGGATCAGGAGGCTGGAAATTGCATGGTGCAGGTGAGCTGAAAGCTGCGGGCTGGGGATGACCCAGTATAGACCTACGTGCAGGTCTTCCTGGGTAAAGTGGTAGCGGTGAGATGCCCTCCCCTCAGTTCACGAGTTTGGGGCTGGAGAATTCCATCAACAGAGGAGCCTGGTGGGCTACAGTCCATGCGATCACAAAACTAGACCTAAGGACTGCACAGCTAACACTTTGACTTTCCAGAGCTCACTGGGGGACTCAGGTAACAGCAGGGAGGGCTTTGGCCTCTCAGGTAATAGCAAAGCATCCCTGGGCGGCAGCAAAATGAAAATTTCAGGTTCCCAGCACTGTCCACCATCACAGTGGCCGCCAGTGTGTCCCAAGTCTTCGCTGGTGGTGACTGCCATTCTGGAAGTGTGCCACCTCCTTGGGGAGGTGAGGAATTGGGTACCAAGTTGGCAGCTTGCTGTACCAGGGCAGGTCATAGAGTGGCTCCCTTGGCAAGGTCAGGCCAGTGCACACAGCAAGGAAGATGCTGTCCAGAAGCCTATGTGGACAGGGACTGCAACTGTGAGAAAGGTTGGAAACCCTCCTCTTTGGGGGTCAGGGCGTACCTGTAGTGGCCATAGTTGGGGGTGGACGGTAAAGGTGCATAGTATGCAGCTAGGTGTTGGGAGCTTCTCTGGAGCCAGTCAGGCAGGAAGCACCCCTTGTCCTAGGGTCCAGCCTCCCCTGGTGGCCACAAGGCCACCCCAGACCACCCCAGCATGGCGAGTCCCTGCCCGGAAAGCTTGCCACCTCAGGTATGCTGGGCTTTTCAGACCTTGTTGTTTGCTTTTTATTAGTATTATTTTTCCCCCCTAATTTGGGGTTGTCTTTTCCTGGGTTTCCCCAATGTCAGACATTGAGAATTTTGCCTTAAGTGCTGGACATTTTTGCATTGATAACGTGTATGATTGAGCTTTGTTCTGAGATGAGATTAAGTTACTTGGAATAGTTTCTACTTTTGAGACTTATTAGTAACAGAGTAGTGTTTGGGCTAACTATAGCCACTCAGTTCCCATTTCCACCATCTCAGGTCAGGAAATCGCCCAGGCTCTGCCTGGGTTTTTCCTCCCTGTTCTGTTGCCTGGAACATTCAAGGTCATAAACCTGTGACAGTGGTAAGCCTAAATTTGTTTCCTTTCTCTCAGTGATCATTTTCCTTTTTCAATGTCTTAAAGACTATTATTTGTGTATTTTGTCCAGTATTTCTTCTGGAAGAGTAAATCCAGTCTCTGTTCTAGCTCAGTTTAAAGTAGAAAGCAACTGAGATGATTTACAGTGAAATGTTTGAGAGAATTTTCTCTAATATAAAATAATTAAAGCACTGGTTATTTGGTACAGATGTAAAAAAACTGATCATTTTGACAGAAAGTGACCTATCTATATGGAAAGTTAGTTATAAAAATAATTTTAACTCTTTTGAATTGACAGAGAACCTTTAAGCTACCTAAAGGTAGTGCTGAAAATTCTGATAAGTATTTGGCAAAACCACAGTTAAAGATCTTCTTCACTTGAGTCGTAAAAATAAATTCTAGTTGAATTAAAGTTCTGAAACATAAAATTACTTTTAAAGAAAATAAATCAAAATAATCTGGGGACTGTGGGTTATGGAAGCTCTCTGTAAACCAAAATTAGAAGCCATAAAGTTAAATTGATAAATTTGACTATATAACATTTTTAAAGTCTCTGCAACCAATACACTTCACTATAAGCAGTGTTAGAAAGCAAGATGTTAGAAAGCAAGATGGAAAAGAATATACAAACAGTGAACACTGGATTAATAGTAAAATATGTAAATGGTAGCCAAATAATGAAAATCACAGACTAATGGAAAACAGGGAAGAAAATATAAACACAATTTATACAATTTCTTGTTATACACCCAGTTTTAATACTATACTCAGAAGAAGGAATAAACGAGTATTTTCATTGCAGTATTGTTTACTACTGTAAAATTGGAAGCAGCCTGCATGTCCATTAGTGGGAAAATAAACTGCAAATAGATTATGGTATATACAGCCATGACATACTATATATCAGGTTTGAAAATGACATGGCAAACTCTCCAAGGGACTTATTGTGGTGGGCGAGAGGGAGAGGGATGGAAGCAATTTTTATATTACATGAAGTGTGACTTTTCTGTGAAAAACACAAAGATATACATGCATGCATCAACATTGTATGTTTCTCTAAAAACTTAAGTGTGTATGTGTATTTAAAGAAAAAAAAAAAAAAAAGAGCCTGTAGCTATAATCTGATAAACTGGTATAAAAGCAGGGATTGCTTGTGGTAGTTGAGGTAGGTTTTTACTTTCATCTATTTCACCTCCTAACACTGAGAGTGCATTCTTCATTCCTTGTAATAATTGTGTAAATAATGCTGAACAAACACTTAAATGAATTGTATATTTGGAAGGAAGTATGTATATAGCAGTTTGTGTGTGCATGCAAGGGCGCCGGTCAGTGGAACGCAGTGGGTACCTGCTGTTACTGTAGCACAGTATCCCTTCTTTTTCCAGTTTATAGAGTCTTTTAGTTCCCTTTTTGTTTTATTTTTGTTTTACTTAAACTAGTTGAAATTGAGTTTGTATCACTTGCAACTGAACGAATTCTTGATTTTCTCACAAGGGCATTTTTTTGTTCTGTTGTTCATTTTGTTTTAAAAAGTACATAAAAACAGCATGTTACTGTATAAACTCCTGCTTCTCTTCAGGAAATGAGTCACTAACCATGTATGGGACATAATTTTAATATCATGGAATTAGAAGGGTAGAGTGGGGAAGGAATGGTGCTTTGGAAATTTGCTTTTAGAAATGTATTCATTATACAGAGTGAAGTAAGCCAGAAAGAAAAACACCAATACAGTATACTAACGCATATATATGGAATTTAGAAAGATGGTAACAATAACCCTGTGTACGAGACAGCAAAAGAGACACTAATGTATAGATCAGTCTTATGGACTCTGTGGGAGAGGGAGAGGGTGGGGAGATTTGGGAGAATAGCAGTGAAACATGTATAATATCATGTATGAAACGAGTTGCCAGTCCAGGTTCGATGCACGATACTGGATGCTTGGGGCTGGTGCACTGGGACGACCCAGAGGGAGGGTATGGGGAGGGAGGAGGGAGGAGGGTTCAGGATGGGGAACACAGGTATACCTGTGGTGGATTCATTTCGATATTTGGCAAAACTAATACAATATTGTAAAGTTTAAAAATAAAATTAAAAAAAAAAGAAATGTATTCATGATTAAATAAGAAGATTTTGTTTCTATATTATGTGGGTGAGGCTACAGATCTGAGCCATATGGAATTAAAATGATATATTAATAAATTTAAAGGTGTTAGGTAGTTAGAATAGGAAAAAGGAGTCCAAAATGGTGGTGACTAAAAGACAAAGAAGGGAGAAGCCTGCAAAAATGGAACAAAGGAAGGTCCGAGGACCAGAGTGAGAACTTCAGGCGAAACAAACACACCCGCTTCTTGGCCAGCCCAGTTTGCATAGGGCAGGCTCAAGGGGTGATGGGGAGGAGACAAACATATAAAAAGAAGGAAGCCAAGATGGATTGAGGCCTCTTTTGGGTCGGTCCGCCCTCATGCCTAAGGTTGTATTTTCCTTTGCTTGCCAAATAAAACCGAGCTGTAACACTGGTCTGCTGCTTCAAGTTTTTGCTGCAGTGAGACCGAACCAAGGAAATTACACACTCCCCCAACATATCTGGTGCCATGACTCAGATTTAACCTGGCTGAAACAACCTCGGTTTGGCCCCTACGAGGCAGAGGCCAAGCACAGCAGAAGCCCAACTTTGTGAAAGCTCCTGCAGTGGAAGCTGATCGCAAAGAAAACCCAGTGCAGTGAAAGTGAGAAGAAGCCCAGCATGCGGGGAACCAGGACTGCAATAACAAATTTGACATCAAGCTCACACAGCTCAGTCTCAGATTCCAGTAGACCTCCGGTTAAGGTAGGAGGTCCTTGCTCATATGGCTGGAAGGACATATGGCTAGCAAAATCTTAATTCCTTTACAATCTCTTGATTCTTGTTTCTTGAAACCCCTGCAGACAGGTGAGTGGCAGTGGGTGCAGTGAGGGACTCTGGCAGGGGTTACTCCCCAATGTGTCCCAAAGGCTCTACTATCTGCTGCTCCTTAGTAGCTGTTGCCCAAGTGCGTGAGGGTTCCTCTTTCCTTAATCTTTGTGCCAAGGATCAGGCCAATGAAAATTGTGAGCACAGGTCAGGTACTTAGCAGTTTTCCTGGCAGATTATGAAGGGGTTTCCTCGGCATGTTTTTCTCACTGCATTTTCCTTCAGTCCTTCAGCTCCTCTCTCCATCTATGCCACTGCTTACAAAATATTGGGCAGGTCATCATCTCTCCTGAAGGGGAAAAGTTGTGTTTGAAACTGTTTACCTAAGATTAGGACCCAAACCCACGTGGCAGGGACTCTGTGCTATGCTTAGCCACTTAGTCGTATTCTGCTGGGTCTTGAGCCCAGCCAAAACCCTGGGTGCCTGATTTTAGGATCTAATGAAGCTCAGGTTCTTGATGTCTCATTGCAAAAAAAATTCAGTGAGAAACACAGCAATAGGTAAGAGGTGGATTTGTTCGGATTCAGAGAGAAGCACACTCCAAGAGTGTGGGCCATCACTGAGGGCGAGTGCGATGGACATGGAATGTGGTGAGGTTGGTTTTTTATGGGCTGGGTGATTTCATATGCTAATGAGTGGGAGGTTCATTCCAACTCCTTTTGACAGTGTCTTGGAACTGTCCTGGCACCTCTGGTTGTGTCATTTAGCTTGCAGATTGAGGATCAAGGTTTAGTTGAATTTGCCTGGTCATCTTGGGCCCATTTGATTTTTAATCTGTTTATGTTATGCCCTTGGGCTATGTCATTCTTTCAAAAGTTGTGCCCTGCCCTCTTCCCTCCTATTTCATGCTCTTTTCCTGAGCCCCTTCCTGGCCCACAGTGTTTCCTCTACAATCTTCTGGAGGGACAAACATAAAATAGCTGGCCCTTGGGAGGGAAATACTGTATAATATCCAATCCTTCTAGATATTCAGGCCTTCATCTTCCATGTTTCCTACAACATGTGCAACAACAGCATCTCTCAGTGAACCCTCTAGGGCGGGTGTCAGGCACACAGTGCTAGAAGTCCATCTGTTGGTGGCATCCCTTCAAGGGCAATTGGGCTTCCAGGGATAATTTTTGCCACTTGGGAATTAGCCCTGCAGGCCATTTGGGCCCAAACCCTTACTAACCTTCTCCTAAAGTCACAAACATACCCCTCGGATCAAATCGCCACTCCACTTTTATTGAACATCTGGTCTGTTGTCTCTTACTGATTTGTTCCTAAACCACTTCCTAACTCCTACAACCAGGACCCTGCTGCCTTGTAGACAACATCGCTCCACCCTGCTTATTATTAAATACTCTTAATGCCCCTAACAGGACCAAATAACCCACTCCTTTGTCATTACTTCCGTTATTACCTAAAGTGGATCTATGACAATAAAATGTTTACCATTGGAAACACCCTAAACTGCTTTTGTGGAGGACTAGGGAAGAAATCAGTTACCTACATTCCCTCAGAGCAATAAGAGGATAAGGCTTATGGCTGTTGCACCAGGTTCCCAGTCTCAGGGCGCAGGCTTGGATTGCTTTACATCATGGTTTCTATTCCCATCCATGGTGGACAAACTAGCAATGAGTAAGATTGCTGCTGCTACTGCTGCTAAGTCGCTTCAGTCGTGTCCGACTCTGTGCGACCCCACAGACAGCAGCCTACCAGGCTTCCCCGTCCCTGGGATTCTCCAGGCAAGAACACTGGAGTGGGTTGCCATTTCCTTCTCCAATGCATGAAAGTGAAAAGTGAAAGTGAAGTCACTCAGTCGTGTCTGACTCTAGCGACCTCATGGACTGCAGCCTACCAGGCTCCTCCGTCCATGGGATTTTCTAGGCAAAAGTACTGGAGTGGGGTGCCATTGCCTTCTCCGATGAGTAAGATTACAATCCCTTAATTCTGCCCAGCACTAGTCACACTGGAGACCTTGGGGATGCCCAACTCCAGTGTGGGGGTCCCAGGAGGTCGACCTGCCTTGACCTGTCTAGGGATCTGGTCCTCAGGTGGTTGTCATGCCTCAACCTGCTTGGGGATCCACCTGCCCAGGGGTCCCAGGAGGTCAGCATGCCTTGACCTGCCTAGGGACCCAATTCTCAGGAGGCTGACCTGCCTCAACCTGCCTAGGGATTCGATCTCCAGATAATTGTGATGCCTCAACCTGTCTGGGGATCTGCATCCTGATTCAGGGACACCCAGCTCTCAGGTTGCAACAGTACTGGGTAGGATAAGCTTCAGAAAGACTCACCCCTAAGGAAGCCCACCCATGGAAATAGAAGGATGCCTATTAGTTGTGGGACTGTGCCTGGTCTCAGCAGTAACTCAGAAGCCCAATGAGAATCCCATTGCCTTTCTGGAACATCTAAAAAGGGACCTTCAAAAGTTTACCAATCTGAACTTAGACTCTTATGAGGGACAGCTGATTTTAAAGGACAAATTCCTGTCCCAATGTGCATCAGACATCAGGATAAACTTACAACAGCTACAGCAGCAGGACCCTGCTGCTTCTTTAGATGAGATGGTCCAGACAGCCACCAATACCTTTTATAACAAAGAACAGGAGAGGGAGGCCAAGGGCCCAGGAAAGGGAGAGAATGAAAGAGACGAGGCATGCCCAGATGCTGGCCGCCTTCCAGGGAAGTCCTATGGCAAACCCCAAGTCCTCAAAGGACAGGCACAAGGCAAATGTCTAATCTGTATACAGGCCAAAGAGTGTCCAAACCATGGCTGCTGCTGCTGCTAAGTCACTTCAGTTGTGTCCGACTCTGTGCGACCCCAGAGGCAGCCCACCAGGCTCCCCCGTCCCTGGGATTCTCCAGGCAAGGACACTGGAGTGGGTTGCCATTTCCTTCTCCAATGCATGAAAGTGAAAAGTGAAAGTGAAGTTGCTCAGTTGTGTCCGACTCTTAGCGACCCCATGGACTGCAGCCCACCAGGCTCCTCCGTCCATGGGATTTTCCAGGCAAGAGTGCTGGAGTGGGGTGCCGTTGCCTTCTCTGCCAAACCATAGCAAGTCTCCTTAAATGGCTTGCTACAAATGCCATCAACTGGGACATTGGGCGGCACTCTGCCCTTGGGACCCAAAAGCCTCAAGGTCAAGCACCAAGCCTTCCCTCACAGTGGTTCAACAGGACTGAAGTGGCCCACTCCAGCCAACCCGACTGTCACAGATAACCATCACAGGGCTGGAGCCAAGGGTACAACTGCATGTGGCAGGTAGATCCGAGAATTTCTTGTTTGATACAGGGGCTACCTACTGTGTCCTGACCTCCTTCTCCAGAGCCTTCTCCTCACAAACCCATACCATTTTGGGTGCTACAGAAAAAACAATTACTAAAAGATTCACCCAGGCACTTCTTTGTTGTTGGGATGGACAAATATTTTCCCACCAGTTTCTGGTGGTCCCTGAGTGTCCTACTCCCTTATTAGGAAGCGATCTTTCCCTGCCTTCAAAATCTTGCAGCTATTGCGGTCCTGATAGAAGATGCTTTAAAACTCTCTGGGGGCAAACTATTTTTGCCAGCCACCAAGTAAAACAACTCCTGAATCAGAGAGGCCATTTATGGATGTCTGATCAAAGGATTCTCAGATATCAAGTAGTGCTGATGGAAAATCCAGGCCTGACTGTATCCCCTTGTGAGGTTCTTAACCCAGCTATGTTCCTGCCTACCCCTGAGGGGTCTCTCCCCTTTTACTCTTGCCTAGAAACTTTAGGCCACTGTACAAAACCCTGAGAGGGATTGTCAAAATATCCTCTGACCAATCCTGAGGAAATCTGGTACACTGATGGAAGCAGTTTTGTCCTGGATAGAAAAAAAAGAGCTGGATATGCAGTAGTCTCTGACTTTGAGACCATAGAGGCTAAACCTTTGCCACCAGGTACTTCAGCCCAATTGGCTGAGCTCACAGCCCTGACTCGAGCTTTAGAGCTGGGAAAAGGAAAAAGAGTAGCCATTTACACTGACTCCAAGTATGCCTTTCTGGTGCTACATGCACATGCTGCTATTTGGAAAGAAAAGGGCCACTTGGCCATGTGAGGGTCCCCAGTCAAATATGGTGATCAAAGCCTTAGGCTCTTGGAGGCAGTCCATCTGCCCGCCGAGGTTTCAGTCTCCCATTGTAAAGGACACCAAAAAGGGAGCACGGAAGTGGCACGAGGGAACCAAGTAGCTGATGAGGCAGCTGAGAGAGCAGCAGTACAGAACAATGACCTAATAGGGTTTGCCACCTTAGTTCCACAGACTAATTTGCTAGAAACTCCTTCATATATTGAAGGTGAGACTCTTAAAGCTATGAGTGAGGGCTTTCAAGAAGATCATATGGGGCGTTCCAAAAGGAGCGACTCCCTTTTCTGCCTGGGAACCTCCAATGGAAGTTGGTTAACTCCTTACATGCCACCACTCCAAAAATTACTAGAAAGGTCCTTCAGAGGAACAAGCCTCCAAATGACTATAAGGCAAATGGTCTCCTCTTTTTCCACTTTCCAGTTAAACAACCTCCAAGGAGCTCGAAGACCCCAGCTAGCCCAGCCCGTCCAATGGCATGGACCCAACCCAGGAAAGGACTGGCAGATGGACTTCACCCAGATGCCAGTTTCTCAAGGGTATAAATACGTACCAGTCATGATAGATACATTCACAGGATGGACTGAAGGCTTTCCCACTCAGACTGAGAAGGCTGAGGAGGTGGTAAAAAAAACTGCTCCATGAAATCATTCCAAGATTTGGTCTGCCCAAGTCATTATAAAGTGACAATGGGACATCATTTACTTCTAAGGTCACCCAAGGGTCTCTAAAGCATTGGGCATTCCTTATTGTTTCCAACTGTCTGGAGGCCTCAGTCTTCAGGAAAAGTAGAAAGAGCCAACCAATTCTTAAAATCAGCGATAAAAAAGATAACCCAGGAGACCTCCCTGGGATAGAAGGAGGCTTTACCAACAGCTCTCCTCTTCACCCGTATTGCCCCTAAGGAACAGGTTGGTCTTAGTCCTTATGAGATGCTATATGGGAGACCTGTGGTTTGTGTCAGTGACCTCTTCCTAGATCCAGAGGCTCAGACCCTCTGGTCTTAAACCATGGCCATTGGGCAATTCCAACAGGATATATGCTTATGTAATGTCAACCAGGACTCAAAAGATTCTAAAGAGCCACCACTATATGCTCCAGGGACTCAAGTCCTAATTAAAGTCTGGAAAGACGGGTCCCCAAAGGCTCAACTCCAGCTCGCGTGGAAGGGCCCCTACCCTGCAATACTTTCTACCCCCACATCAGTCAAGGTACCAGGACACAATTCCTGGATTCACTATTCATGAGTCCAGCCATGGAAGAAAACAGAAGAGGACACTCTACACCTGTGAGCCCCTGGGAGAGCCAAATGCCTGTTCAGAACCAAAAATGAGTGCTATTCTAATGAACACCCCCAAAATTAAGTTTCTAGGGATAGGATTCCTCAGGATAGCTCTAAAGAGCCAACGCAACTTGGCAGGGGTTGTCCTCCAAAATAGGAGATAGATCTGCTGATTCCTAAACAAGGAGGGACTTGAGCCATCATGAATAAGACGTGTTGTTTCTGGGTAAATACCTCCAGCTAAGTTAAAGAAAGTCTCACAGTCCTCAAGAAAAACATTTAGATCCTATGGGATCTCAAAGAATGAGCTGGAGAGTTCTCAGTGTGGGAAAACCAATAAATCACACCCTTTTTTGGCTCCATCTTGAATTTAGAACCAATTGAGAAATAAGACATGGAAGAGAGAATGACAGAGATCAAATACTGGTTTTAGTATTAATAAAGCTAATTAGAGGCTATGACTTTCATTTGCTGACCAAAAGATTTGCTAAAACTTACCAAGGGAAACTTTGAGTTAACCAGATATACTGACCCGGGATAACTGTCCTGAGTGGGAAAAAAAGAAAATTAATCCCCAGAGCCCATAGATGTTTAATAGATGAGCTCTGCTAATTAAAATACATGAGTCAATGCCCTTGCCCAGTCAACCACAAACACTTCTTCTGTATGAGGTGGAATAAAGGAAGGGATGAGCAAAGAGGATTGGGTATACAGGGATGAAGAAAGAAGACTGGGTATTATAGGGTTATTGTCACTCTGTATGGAAAAACAAAACCAGAGGAATGGAGGTTCCTTCCTAATACTGCATATTAGTCATTACATGAAACCTCTTTAGAGATGAAGTGCCTATCTAAATGTTGCTGTACGCTATAATCAAGATAGTTTTAACTTAGTGGTCAAAAATCTGTGATAATCACTTGTGCCTATATAGAAAGTGGTATAATCATCCTTAGAATATAAAAAATGAACTATTAAGACACATTAATCAGCCGTTTGGTGGTCTGTATAAGCATTGAAGTATTAATCATGTCTGCCTTTCAAATAGACTTTATTTAATAATCTGATCCCAAACTTCCAAAAATGTGCATTTCTCCTACAGTTAATACTGAGTAACTCTAAGGTACTATGCAGAAACAACAACCAAAAAAAGCAGTTCTGATATGTACACTCTGCAAACAAGAAAACTTGGCCTTTTTTCCAGGCTAAAATTTAAAAGATATTATTTTAAGGTTGATATGTGAGCAATTGGGAAAGGAAACAGGATCATTAAAGCCAGCATGGCCTCATTAAAACAAGTTATATCAGAGTAACTACAGTTTTTTTTCCTTTTTTTTTTCCTGACAATGTTACAATTGGTTATAGAACTGCTAAGGACAATAATAATAGAAATAATAATTGGAAGGAAAACAATAAAAATTGCAATGTTCACTTTTCTTTGAGTTCTTGTCACATAAATTAATAGATTTAAGCTTGAGAAAAATGCTGCCTAATACATAACAACACCCAGAATAAAATAAGCTATTTTATGACTGTTGCCATTGTTTTAAAAGAAGCTTTAGATAAAATATCCTGGGTGTTTCCCAGGTGGCACAGTGGTAAAAGAATCCGTCTGCCAGTGTAGGAGATGTAAGAGACTCGGATTTGATTCCTGGGCCGGGAAGATCCCCTGGAGTGGAAAATGACAACCCGCTCCAGTATTCTTGCCTGGAAAATTCCAGGACAGAGGAGCTTGGGTGACTACAGTACATGGGATTGCAAAGAGTCAGACATGACTGAGCAACTGAGCACATATACACAGGGTGCTATAGGCTAAATATTTTTGTGCCCCTGAAGTTCAAACATTGAAATCCTACTGCCCAATGTTATAGTTAGTATTAGGGGTCGGCACATTTGAGAGGTGATTAAATCATGGGGGCAGATCCCTCATGAATGAAATTAATGCACTTTGAAAATGAGTTCCCTTGCCTGTTCTGCCAAGTGAAGACAGAGGGAAAAGTTGATAGTCTACAAACTGGAAGGGGGCTTTCACCAGGTACAGAATGTGCCAGCTCCCTGATCTTGGACATCCCAACCTCCACAACTGTAAGAAATAAATTTCTGTTGTTTATAAGTTACCCAGTTTATGATATTTTGTTATAGTTGTCCAAACTATCACATTTTGGAAAGTTTTCAATATTGTCTAAACTGATTAAATGGTGAATTTGTAACTGAGTTGATATCAGAAGAATTTAGTGTAAAGAAATGTTTTCAGCAACATAGAAAATGTCTGTGATCTAGATTTTTTTTTATTAAACATTTTCATTAATGATTTTCTGAAGGCACATCTATATTCATTACTAGAAGAAGTAAAACAGAAGGGTAGCAGATCAGGACCCCAAAGATTTTGTCATTCTAGAATAGGCTAAATGGAATGAAATCAAATACAATAGGTATATTGAAGAATAGTATGCTCAAGTGAAAAAGACACACAGAACACTGTCCATGTGCATTAAGTGGGGAAGCATTAGTTAGCATCAGTGTCAGAGGCTTAGATACTAGATGAAAAGAAAGCTTATTATGAGTCAAAGTGTCAGATGACTTGTCAGTAAAACAAAGCAGCCCTGTGTTTCACCAAATTCGAATTTGTTATATATGTTAGAGGTACAGAATGAGCATCAGTTGAAAGAGGTTGAGGGAAAACCAATTTTTGCTCAGTCACTAAAATTGATCTTTCTAATGATCAGTTGGAGCTAACCAAAAGGGGATGCTCAGCCTTGAGAAATAGTTTAGTCTCAATGTTTGAAGTATTTTCAGCAATAGCTTGAGATCCTGTAGAATCAGAGTTTCATAATCAGAGATAACAAACAGAAGGGGAGGTTTAGAAAATATGAATGGCTAGAACCCTCTCCTTTATAATCTGACCCAACAAGCCTGGGATGAACCCAGGCATCTCATCTGGATTTTCTTTTTTTATTTTCTCACTTTTCTTCTTTTTTCAACAGTGTTCCTGCTGATAACCCAGGCTTGAGTATTTGATCTTGACTATGGATCAAACAAGACTTTCCTAAAGCATTTAACACTCTTGATTGAGATCTGAAACATAAGTATTAAAGAGGAGTAAGACAACTGTTCCAGGCTGATGGAGTAGCACACACTAAAGTTTCGCGATGCAAAAAGCAGAATAGGACAAGTAATTCAGTGAAAGCCAGGGTGGCCAGAAATTGGAGCATGAAGGAGAAAATAGTGAGATGAGACTGAAGAGGTATATAGGAATAAGACCACCTATGGCCTTGTAGCTCTTAGTAATTTTGATATTTGTCTAACAGTGGGAAGCCACTGAACATTACCAAATAGCAGAGTGACATGATTCTATTATAGTTTTGAATGGATTATTCATATCTTCAGGGTGGTAAGAAGATGAGAGAGGGACAAAAGATACCAGAAGTTCAGGTAGGAGGCTGTCTCAGAATCAGAGATTCTTAATCTCAATTAAGAGATTAATGTTATCTGGCAAGGTAATAGAGGGAATGAGAAGAAGTAGATATATTCAAAAGATATTTATAAAGTAATGCCACCAGGATTATTCAACATTAAAACAGTACACAACAGTAAAAGGTTGAATACAGGATTGGAATAGTAGGAAATTTCAAGAATGTGTTCATTTATTAATGGAGTCACTACCATTTGCTGGGCATTCTTCAGTAGCTGAGGATATACCAGTGAACAGGATCGACAAGGTCTCTGCTCTTGTGAAGCTTACAGTCCATTGGAAGAGACAAATAGATAAACAAGAAATGAATAAAATATATGAAAATGATATTTATTTTGAGGAAAATAAAATGCAATGATAATAGTGGCTGAAGAAATATTTTTACTTAGAAATGTCCAGGGAGTAGGTAAGAGTTAAGTTGACGTATTAATGACAAAAATGACCCAGTCACAAGAAATAGAGTTGGAGTATTCCAGATCACAATAAAAAAGCCAGTGAAGATGCTGTAATTAAAAAAAAAGAAAAAGAAAAAAGAAAACACCTAATATCATCAAGTAAATAAAGGCCACTTTGTCTGGAAACTGGTGAACAAAAGGGTAATAGAAGAAATGAAGTTGGAGAGGCAGGCATGGCTAAATTGTGTCAGACCTGGTGTACCAAGTTCAACAGTTTACATTTTATGCAGTGCCTAGGAAAAGGCATAAAATTGTTTTGAAAAGCAAGGTGATTAGATTCCATTTGCAGATGGAAGATGATGGTCGTGACTAGTATGTCATTGATGAAGATGGAGAAAACAAATACACATTTCAGGTTGTTTTTGAGGTAAACAAGGAAGGATTTACTGTTGGATTAGATATTATCAAGAAAGAGATCCCTCTCTATTTTTGGTTGAACAACTGCATAGGTCATGTTCTTAGATGGAAGGAATAGACCTGGGGAGGAATAGATTTTCCAAGGATAGAAGGGAGAGAAAAGAATTTTTGATCATCCAAAATTGGGTTTGTTGTTTTAAGATACCTATTAAATATCCATGTGTACATGCAATTTTAATGAGGGTTGGGAATTTCTGTCGTTTGCACAACTACATAGATAGTGGTTCCATTTATTCAGAAAAGAAATTCTGTCTAAAGTTTAACTGAATGACAACTTGTGGTCCAGTGGGGTGAAAGTGTTAGTGGCTCAGTCATGTCCGCCTCTTAGTGACCCCGTGGACTGTAGCCCACCAGGCTCCTCTGTCCATGGAATTCTCCAGGCAAGAATACTGGAGTGGGTTGCCATTCCCTTCTGCAGGGGATCTTCCTGACCCAGGGAACTCTGTTCTCCTGCATTGCAGGGAGATTCTTTACCATCTGAGCCACCAGGGAAGCCTAGTCCAATGTGACAGTAAGTAACAAAAGCAAAGTATTATAAGCTACTGAATTCATCAGCCACAGCCCTCCTATAGTGCTTTCCTGGAGAAAGAAGGCTACTGTTCCTTTGGAGATGTTAACTTACTATTTCTATTAATTAATTTCTCCTCTAACCTTTATTAGGGCTTCTCAAGTGGCAGAGAATCCACCTGCCAATGCAGGAGACACAAGAAATGTGGGTTTGATCCATGAACCCAGATACCCAGAGAAGGAAGTGGCAACCGTCTCCAGTATTCCTGCCTGAAAATTCCATGGACAGAGGTGGGCTACAGTCCATGGGATCACAAAGTCAGATGGCGGAGCACACACACACTCACACTCACACTCACACACACACACACACCCTCTTTTATTTCTTTCCTTCTGCTTACTTTAGTCTCTTTGGTTTCTTAGTGTCTTACGTAGAAGTTTAGGTTATTGATTTGGATCTTCCTTAACATAGGCATATAGCTATACATTTCTTTCTAAGCAATGTATTTGTTGTGTCTTGTTTTCGTTTATCTCAGTGTATTTTCTGATTTCCCTTTTGAGTTCTTTTTTAACCCATTGGTTATTTAGGAGTGTGTTGTTTAAACATATTAATGAGTTTTCCAAATTTTCTCTTACTACTGATTTCTAATTCCGTTCCATTGTGGTAGGAGAACACATTTTGTATTGTTCTAGCCTTTTAAGTTTATTGAGTTTTGGATTATGGCCTAGCATATAGATTATCCTGGAGAATATTAAATCTGCATATATCCTCTTGCTGTTGTGTGGAGTGCTAAATAAATATCTGTTAGATCTAGCTGGCTCAGAGTTGCTAAAGTCTTTTATTTTCTTGTGGGATCTTCTGTCTAGTTGTTTTGGCCTAGTTGTCTGTAGTTATAAGAGAGAACTCTTATAAATTACCCAGCCTACTGGTTTGAAAGTGAAAGTGAAAGTTGCTCAGTCATGTCCCACTATTTGAGACCCTATGGAATACACAGTCCATGGAATTCTCCAGGCCAGAATACTGGAGTGGGTAGCCTTTCCCTTCTCCAAGGGGTCTTCCCAACCCAGGGATTGAACCCAGGTCTCCCGCATTGCAGACGGATTCTTTACTAACTGAGCCGCAAAGGAAGCCTAAGGATACTGGGGTGGGTAGCCTATACTGCCTCCAGTGGATCTTCCTGACCCAGGAATCAAACCCAGGTCTCCTGCATTCCAGGCGGATTCTTTATCAACTGAGCTTAAATTTCCTCCCAGTTGCCTTTCACTGCAACTTCCACAGATTTTGAGAATGCCCTTAGGCTTGATTTTCTCCAGCGAAATCAGTTCAGGAAGTGATTCAGTGATTCGGAGCTGTTTTACAGTTTGTCCACCCCAGGCAAAATCTCTAACCTTGGGCTCAAGAGTTAAACTGTGAACAGTGGTATGCTTCTCTTTGAGTGACCCTTCTCCCTCTAGGATTGGAATCCTAAGAAGTCAGGGTAGAGGAGACAGAAGTCCTCAGGTGCTTATCTCACCTAACATGGGACTACTGCTTCATGAACCAGGGCAAAGATAAAAAGAACCTCCACTTTCAGGCTGACAGTATCATGTAGTAAAGACTTTGTACCATGAGTGAGGGCTGCCCCTCAATGACATTCATCCAGGATATAGCCTCAACAACAGGTAGCTAGGGGGTGGGGTGAAATGTCTTACTCTACCCTGAGGGGAAATTGCTTTGTGACAGGGAGCTGGGGACAAGGAGCCCTGTGTTCGAAGCTGCAGCAGTTTGGAATGGAGTCCCCACCTTGCTCATTTGGGAGGTGTAGTAGTGAGTACTCTTCTTCGAATACCACAAACTCTTGTACTTTCATTTAAACCAAAATTTCAAAATTTTCTTTAGTTGATGTTTCTTCATTTACTGTTTGCCTTTAGGTCCATTTCCATAGTTTCGTTTTTTTAAAAAATGTTTTTGTTCAATATAGTTTTCACTATATTCAATGGGGAGCAGGTCAGCACAGCTTCTCAGTTGTCATGTAGACAGTCAATCTCCAATAATCTCCAAGGTTTTAAGCCCTTTTTAACTGTGGTGTTCAATGTTTATGGCTATAATTCTGTAGGAGTTGTCTGAATAAATGTTGCTTGGCCCTCAGATGAAATAAGAATTCTCTTCTTGGTTAAACAAAGTTAAATTGAATTTGTTTTCAGTCACTTAGCATAAGTCTGGGGTGGTTCATATTATTTGAATTTCTGCCTCATCACCTTAATGGAACTGACACGTATGTGCTTTCTTTCAGTCTTGGTATATTGGCTGGAAAGAGATTTGCAAATTGCAGCCAAAACAGACCTTTCCTTCCTTGATCTAAAATTCTTGCTAAAATTGACTTCTCTTTCTAGATTTTTGTAGTTGATTCTTGCCAAGTGTTTTATTGAGAAAAATAATGCTAAAGTAGGCAAGTTTCTTCTACTTTAGTCCTTGACCATAAACCCGAGGAGTCAATTAAGAATATGTTTGGCTTATTGATAATCAATTGCCCCTACCAAAAATGTGGCTGAATTGCAGGCTCTTCTTGCAGGGAGTTAATAGTAGTGTCTTCAAAAAGAAGCCAGCAGCACAATGTCAGAATCATCATGATCACTTGTCCTCTGTCAGGGAGAGTCTCCTCCATACAAGGACCATTGTCACTGAATACATGAGAATGACATCCTGGCTTCAGAGATTGTACAACATAGTAGAGAGAACACTGGAAATCTGTGTTTTCACTCTACATTTGAAATTAACTCTGTGACCTCTAGAAAGTCATTCAAACTTGTAGATCTGTTTCTTCATCTTTGATGTGAAGGTGTTGAGTGAGAGGATCCTGTCAGCCCAGTAGTTTATGATCACATGTAACGTTAGTTGCTGTGGTGGAGCACTGGAAAATAGTACCAATGGCCCCTAAGCACAGACTGGAAAGATATAATATGATAACAAAAAGAATATTTAAACATACAAGGGAGTATGGTACATGTTAAATAAACATTATAGAAAATAATTCTCTCATGGACAATTAATTATGTCCTGGATGTAAATCACCTATAAGCTCCAGTTCTCTGTTTAGCTTTCATTACTAACAACTAGTTAAATTATCAGAGAAGTCACTTTCCCAATTACAAAATGTGAGGTCTGAGGAAATCCCCAATTTAGGGGGACAGAGAGTCCTGATAAGGCATAACATTTCAGAATATGCAAGTAAACTGAGGTATGTAATTGTAGTGACTTAGAAGCAGAATTTTAATTCAAGAATCTAAATGCAGTGAAACACCTAGCTACGGCATCATTCAATACCAACACCTTAGCCAATAACACATTTAAAATGAAGCAGCAAAAAGAATTGATTTCTAACTGCAACTACCTTGGGTTTCTCTTTGATTGGTTTAGTGGAGCAGGTACCACAGAATCAAACAAATAATTGCCGACATCCTCAATGAGCAGCTTCCTGTACCTCCAAGCTGTCAGAAGTGGAAATAGTTGCTCTTATGGGTAATGGAACCATTTGTCTGCTTTGAAAGCTTTATGAATCATTTTCAAATGCTTTCCTTGATACTTTGTGATACCAGCTATTACAGCTCTTCTCTCCTTGTTGACTTCCTTTTCTGTGCTCATTTTAACATGCGACTAAGTGTACTAAGTGTGCCATAGTAAGTCACTTTTCATAATTAGGTTAAGAGGAAACCATTTTAGTGCTTTTCCTGTAATTTATTTTCTGAATAATATGAGAGAGAGATTTGAATGTGGTACAAATTTTTTAGATGTTAAAAGCCAGTGTAGTTGACTCATGCAGTTAGAGGAATTTGATGCTAGGATCTAATATAAAACTTTTTATTACATGTATACTATAATTTACATAACAAAAACATTTTTGTGGAACTATTATCTATCTTATAATACCCTAAGAGCTTATAAGCAATTAAACAAGGACAGAAATAAATGAGCTAGAAACAATGAGTAAAGCCTATCTTTTAAAATAGAAACTTGCCAACATCTATATTTTGTTTTGAGTATCTGCCCTATATGCTGCAGGAAAAATACCCCACTCATTTGGAAGTAAAATCCTGAGTCAAGTTGATTATTCACTGTATATGTTTTTTTAATAGTACTTTTATTTTTTTTTAAGTTAATAGTTTGAATTCAGTTAAGTTAGTATGTTCTGAGTATGAAAAAAGAAAGAGAATGAAAGTGAAGTCACTCAGTCGTGTCCAACTCTTTGAGACCCCATGGACTGTAGCCTGGCAGGCTCCTCTGTCCATGGGATTTTCCAGGCTAGAATACTGGAGTGGGTTGCCATTTCCTTCTCCAGGGGATCTTCCCAACCAAGGAATCAAACCCAGGTCTCCAGCATTGGAGGCAGGCTCTACTATCTGAGCCACCAGGGAATCCCATTCTGAGTATGAAGGCACACTTTTTTGTGTCTGCAGAAATTCAAAATATATAGACTAATGTAAAGATACAGTTCCATTGGCCTATAAGATCAAATGTCTAAAAATGGAGTTTTAACATGTTTTATAATAAAGCTCTAGACTGCCTTACTGCAGGCAACTCATTCTAGATGCTTTCAGGAAATTCAGTTCATTTCAAGGATTTCTTGGCCAAATTTAAATTCAGTCCTTCTTCTGTTAAATTTATTCCTACGTCTTTTATTGTTTCTGATGCTGTTGTAAATAGAATAGTTTCCCTAATTGTTATTTTTATTATTCTGGGAGTCATTCTTGGTGGTCTTAGACCCAACTCATTCAGTTCTTTGAATGTTAATTTGATTATTTTCATTAAACCCCTTCCTTTTTAAATACCTTGAGTGATATCTATTCCCTGCAGTGAATTCTAAATGATAAATGATGGCATTGTTGTGTTGTAATTCATGAGTGATATTAGATTAATCTGTAATATTGAGAAGATGTTGACTTGTAGGAATTTGGATTCTATCTCACTTAAGACAATGGGAAAATAACAGCCCATTGATTTCATGCATATGTGTTAAGTATTGCCTGGAAGATGTGACGTGAAGAAACTTATTTCAAGATGCAGACAGTATCATATCATATCAAACCAGTGGTAAAATTCATTTAAATGTTTTTAAATGGACCTATGTTGGAAGAATTTAATCATGTGGCAACTATTCTCATATGTCCTGTGAATACAAGGAATGTTTATACTCTTTGATGTTTAGGAAAAGACTGGATGCTGTAAATTGAAGACACTTGATCTTATAAATAAGCTTAGGAAAGCTGAACTTACTTGAAGATGAAACAGCTGTTTGGCTATATAGGATAATTTCAAATCTTTCACTTTATACTAAGAGAAAAATATAGAATGAAAGGTTAGAAATCCAAAGCTGTATTTTATTTAGTTAAAACATTTTACAGGCCAGATAATTTTAAGCTAAAAAGTTGGATCACATTGTGCTCAGGAGCTTTCCCTACCATGCTTCAGGGGTTTTTATAAGATATCTAGTAGATTTAATGACAGGCTTCCCTTGCAGCTCAGATAGTAAAGAATCTGCCTGCAATGCAGGAGAACTGAGTTCAATCTCTGGGTCAGGAAGATCGCCTGGAGAAGGGAATGGCAATGTACACTCCAGGATTCTTGCCTAGAGAATTCCATGGACAGACAAGCCTGACAGGCTACAGTCCACAGGGTCCCAAAGAATCAGACATGACTGACTATTACTTACACATATGTTTATCCTTAAAATGTGGAAACTGTCAGATTTCATTTTCTTGGGCTGCAAAATCAATGTGGATGGTGACTGTAGCCACAAAATTAAATGATGCTAGCTCCTTGGAAGAATAGCTATGACAAACCTAGACAGTGTATTAAAAAGCAGAGACATCACTTTGCCAACAAAGTTCCATACAGTCAAAGCTACAGTTTTTCCAATAGCTGTGTATGGATGTGAGAGTTAGACCATAAAGAAGGCTGAGCACCAAAGAACTGATCCTTTTGAACTGTGGTGTTGGAGAAGACTCTTGAGAGTCCCTTGGACTGCAAGATCAAACCAGTCAATCCTAAAGGAAATCAACCCTGAATATTCATTGGAAGGACTGATGTTGAAGCTGAAGCTCCAATACTGTGGCCACCTGATATGAAGAGCCGACTCACTGGAAAAGATCCTAATGCTAGGAAAGATTGAGTACAAGAGAAGGGGATGGCAGAGGATGAGATGGTTGGATTCCATCACTTACTCAATGGAAATGAGTTTGAGCAAACTGCGGGAGATGGTGAAGGACAGGGATGCTGCAGTTCATGGAGTCACAGTCAGACATGACTTAACAACTGAACAACAACCAGTTATCCTCTGGTTATAGTCTTCTTTTATTTTTTTTAATCCTGTCTTCTCATTCATGTACAAATGTTGATAAGATTGGTGAGGTTATCATTTATGTTGCATACTAAAGTTTCTATTAACATACTTTTTAAAGCAAAAAATAACAGTCAAATATCAGTTTTAGAATCTCAGATGTTTCTCAAAGGGAAAGAATGGTATTAAATCTTAAGACAGTTTTTAAAAAGTACTAACTAAAATGGTATGAATATTAGCTTGATTTTTATACCACTTATGACCTGTAAAAGATTTGATTAACCTGCCTTTTTTAACGTGAATCAGAAAAGCAGAGAACATAAACTGTAAATATGTTTGTGTTTACAGAGAACATAATCATGTAAACATGATTTACAGTGTTGTGTTAGTTTCAGGTGTATAGAAAAGTGATTCAGTTTTCATATTATTTTCCCTTATTGTTTATTTCAGAATATTGAGTATGGTTCCCTATGCTATGTAGTAGGTCCTTGTTTGTTATCTATTTTATATATAGTAATATGTATATATTAATCCCAAACTCCTAATGTATTCATCCCCTCTTCTCTCTTTCGTAACTATAAGTTTGTTTTCTCTATCTATGGGTCTATTTCTGTTTTGTATATAAGTTCGTTTTTATCATGTTTTTTAATATTCCACATGGAAAAGGTATCATGGTATTTGTCCTTGGCTTACTTCACTTAATACGATCATCTCTAGGTTCATCCATGCTGCAAATGGCAGTATTTCGTTTAGTTTAATGGCTGAGTAATATTCCATTGTGTAAATACACCACATCACCTTTATTCACCCCTTGAGGGTCATTTAGGTTGTTTCCACATCTTGGCTATTGTAAATAGTGCTGCAGTGAACACTGAGGTGCATGTATCTTTTCAAATTACAGTTTTATCCAGATTCATGCTTGAAGGATCACAGGGTAACTCTAATTTTAGTTTTTAAGGAAGCTCCATACTATTATCCATAGTGGCTATAGCAATTTATATTCCCATGAACAGCATGAGGAGTTTTCTCTGATACATGTTATGAGATCCTGGTTAAGGACCTGTAAAACTTGCAAAAATGTGGACCCCCCCAACCCCCCAATACTGAGTCCTCCTGGACTTCTAAACTATAAAACTTGTCCACTCTGAGCCTCTCGCAATTTGTCAGCTACAGTTATTTTCCTATCAGAAACTGGTTCCCAGAGAGGTTTCAGCTCATGAGTTCTACTCATGTGAGTTGTGATTCTCTGTATGTTCTTGTTAGTCTCTCCAGTTTTGAGAGCAGCAGTTTGCCTGGTGACCTCACTTCTCTTATGGCTCTAAGAATAAGTTTTGAATTTTCAGTGTTCATCTTTTTACTTCTTATAATGTTCTAAACTCACTACATGAGAAATCAGAGCCTGTATCATATTTGAAATCCTCAGATTTGGGATCTTTTTGTGAAGATTTGATTGATAGAGTGAGCTCCTGATAAGGTAGTTTTGTTAACCGTAGCCTAAGTTTCCAGGGAAAATAAAAAGGAAAAAAGAAGCCAAGAAGCAGTGAACAATTATGTCAAGCAGGAAAGGCGTTGCTAGTTTTCAGAATGGCAGAAGGAGTGTGAAGTTTGGGGTTCTCTGAGTAATCCGCATACACCTGCATGTCTCCATTTTAATACCAAGGATGCCACTCTTCCAACCATCGTTCTGATTCTCCCATAAGATCCCAGGTGATATTTCAAATTAAGTTGATATAATTTAGCAGTTTACAAAAAAATATGATTTTTTTGTTTTTGTTTTTATTTACTTAAGCACTGTGAAAGAAAGAAATTCGGAGGTTTGTTTCTTATCGCTCTATTTGTCAGTGTGTTTCTGTACTCTCTCCAGTATAGAGAGGAAGAGCCTTGTTCCTTTTTTACTGTTCATAGGTAGCAATTACAAGGTCTAAAAGTCTTATTATGGGTTGCCAGAGTTGCATGACCAAGTGTTAATTCTCATTTCCTTCAAGTTCTGCTTTCTTCTGAAACTCTTGGTACCAATTACTACATAAGTGAATTTTCTTCATTTCAAATGGCACAACCTGTTATAGGTAGTTCAAATGGAAAATAATGTCATTTTCAGATCAGGCTATATGTCAGGACTGAACAGTCAGATTTGGAGGCATTGTAAGAGCAGCATGGACAAATTATTTCATGGAGGAAATCCTACTATCCCATTGAACACAATGTGATATCAGTTGGAGCCTTCCTGCTATCACCTAAGAATACAGTCACCAGAGTGTGTCTTTGTATTCTCAGCTCTTGATGTTTAAACTTCTGCTTTTTCTCTCACTGAAGACTGGTGAAGACTGGTCTTCTCTGCCAGCCTATTAGAAGGTTTTGACTGCTTCTGCACATTGTCTATTTCCAGGTCTTATAAGGCTGTATCTGTATGGCAGAGCCTGCATCACATACGTGGCTGAAAGGGAGTGAGTTGGGGATTTCTGCGTTGGGGATACAGATTCAGAGACAAAAAACTCTCCAAGCATAAAAGGGATGTACAAAAGGTTTAAAGCAGTTGAAAAGCATAATATTTGTCTCCTGTGTGTACCATTTTCTAACATAAAATTAGCTACTCAGGATATTATTCTCCATCATGACTTTCTTGTACAGCTCTCCCCATTCTGCACCCCTGTAGTTTATAGATGGTGAGAAGAGGAAGATAAGAGTTGTCCTCCTTTTTTTCTTGATGAGAAGAGGATAAAAATTTATCTCTAAGACTGTTCACCATATACATCTAATTATTTGTTGCAGTAACTCTACTTTCTTTTTAAAGTATTCTTAAAATTTAAGACTTCCCTCATCCATTTTGGACCAATTATTTTTCAGGCTTATTGCCCAGCTGTCTTTCCTCACATTTCTTCCATTTGCTCTTGTGGTCCTGTGTCTGTCATGTTCCTTTCTGTCCTATCCTGTATCTGTCCTGTTTCTTGGATTTTGTATACCTTCTATCTTGGATATCTGCTTTTATAGAATGTACTCAATAAGTTTCCTCGAAGAGTACTTGGGAGGGAAACTTTCTGAATTCTTAATATGTCTTGAAATAATTTCATTTTTCCCTTTAACTTGATTAAAAATTTGTCTTTTTATAAAATTCTAGATACAAAATTCTTTTCCCTCAGAGCTGCTAGAGAAGAGAGACAACATAAATTATATACATTTATATACACATACATACCTATATATACATATACATATTTATCACAGGTAATTGGCTTACATAATCAGACTGGTTAAATAGTCTTTTTAAAATGGTATCTGTCTTCACATCTATTACTGGAGCTTGAAGTTCATAGTCAGGCAGTTAGGAAGGGAAAATCACAAGTGTGAGGTGGAACCCGGTGAAAAAGTGCTGAAACCCCTGGAAGATGGACTGAAACTCGTGTCCATTCTTGTTGTCTCTGATGTTAGTGAAAATTGTATCCTGCAGAAGGGATTATAGAGCTAAATACACACCTGGCCAAAACCCAGAAAAAAACTGAAGATGAATCCAGAAAAAGTAGAGAATTGGAGGTTAAATTCCTGCCTTGTACCTTTGAGATGAACCAGCCAATCAGCTATATGAGTAAGTTACAAAATAGCTGCCTGTGTTCCTAGTTCTTTCCAGTCTTGAAAGAGTCTTCTTCTGGTTTGCCCTAATAGGAAACTTACAAAAAGGAGAATTCTGGGTAATACAGTTTTCATCTTAGCCAAGTGACCCATTACATAGCCATCACAGTTTCCCCCAAAAGATAAATAATTTATCCTGAACTTTTATCCACCACAGGTAGAAAAAAGAACTTAGCAAAAGGCCATTAATATGATTTCTCCACATGTCTAGCAGAATAGTTAATGCCAAAGTTTTCTGTATGGATTTGTTTAATTCTGGCTTTTAAAATATTCATCAATGGAAATCTTTTTTGTTGAATCCTTTTTTGTATGAGTAACTTTTGAATTATACAGCTTCCATTGGTTCAAAACCTTGAGCAAAACCAGGTTGTTAGCATACAAAATTTTTCTGCTTTTTATTTGCTGTGGTAGAAGAGCCATCTTTTGATTTATCTAAAAGTGTCATCACATTATTATCAGATAATTTAAAATCACATTAAATTACAATCTCTTTAGTTAAGATACTAGTCCTGATTTTTCCTGCTCTGATGGTGTCATAAGCACCAAGACTTTGTAGAAGTATTGATAATTAAACTCACAGCTGGGTCTTGTCAACACAATCAAAGACTAATAAAAGTGAATTAAAGCTGAAAGCAATGGTTGGAATGGTTCTGGAATCATTCTGCTACTGCTCATATAGCCAAAACCATTACGTGGTGCTCCAAATGGGTAGTCCAAAATGGAAGGGAAATGAGACTCAGCTGGTTTTCAAGACACACGGGGGGCTTGGTGAAAGCATTGTAAACGAACCAGTGGACTAGTGGAGTCTATCACAAAATGTAAGACATTTTTTACTAAAACAAAGGACCTGGCAGAGGAAGTGCCAAAATTGCTGTTCTTTAATAATGAGATGGAGCTGATAGTTTGTTCAATTTACACATCAATTTGTTCAAAAGCGTTTTCTGAAAGGCAAGAATGTTTGAATACTAATCGCTACTATTTGGAAGGTGCCTAAATCTTCAGTCAGAGTGTACTGTGAGGAGATTAAAATGTTCTTAATTTGGTAAAGGCTGAATTTACATTAGTGGATTTGGAAAATAAAATGTATTCTCCTATGGATAAGGCTGTCATTGAAATATCAACATGATTATTTTAAGGCCTTGACTTGTCACCTCTTGTGTTGGTTTTGATGCCAAAAAAATTAAAAAAAAAAAAAAAAAATTTGAGTTACCCCTTGCCCTGTAGGTTCTAGATAAATTTAATTGTACAAAAAATAACTTGTATGCTTTTACAAAAGTGGTTTTATGGCTCATTCTCTCAAGAGAACTATTTTAGTTGGTATTATGAAGCTAAATTTCTTGGAAAGTCTCTGACTATGCTAACATAGTAACTAATACATTTGTTTAGGGGGAAATAGAGCAAACCAGGTGTTAAGCTACATTCAAAATAGCTAGTGGAGAATGGGAACTTTAGTATATTTACCCTCACCAGACTAATTAGAAACTATATTTTATTTATTTCAGTATTTTTATGGGTAACTCTTTTCTTATAAATTTATGGTTCAGATGGATTGAGTGTCTCTAGAGGGGGTTCAGGATGTCACCAAATCAATTTGAATTTTATAAATACATTTATACTATTAAAGGTATAATTTAAAACATAAATGTGCTGTGTAGCATGGTTTAGCATATTAAAGATGATCAGTATGCTAATTTTATGATAGATTTATTCATATTTATGCAGTTTTCAAGGACAAAAATCTTTTCTTGCCAATTCTTCTTAACTGAAGAATATCCTAAGATTTCAAGATAGATGATTAAAAACATTGTACCATAACCATCCATTTGCCCATGTGAGTAAGTCCAAATTTTAAATGCCTGTGTTCATCAAAAACTCACCTTGTCATTTCATTTACTTTCTGAATAAGTAAGTAGTATCGATATATCCTACATTGTTAAATAATATTAATAAAATTTTGCTTTTTTCTCTTGATTTTTGGGATCCCACTCAACATTTTTTCTAAAATAGGATTTATGCTGGTGGGGACTGAAAATTTATATTTCAAACTCTGTTAATGTTGAGTAAGTCACTTATTCCTTTTTGTGCTCTGGACAAGAAAAAGCCTCTCTTCCTGATTCCTTATGCCTTCATGGCACTGGTTATACCCTCCATAATAAACTATAGCCCTTTACATCCTTTATAGCTATACAGTAGTAGGCCAGCTAACCAGGGCTAGCAAATCAGTTTTGAATAACTGAGAGTGTTAGTGAAGAGGGGAGGCCATATTAACCTGAGAGCTCTTTTGCGTAGGCATAGGCATCCACCCAGTGCCCACAGAAAAGTCAGGAGATTGGAAATTGCCCTCTCTACCATGCAGGTGTGCAAATGATTATCAGTTGCCACTTGAGTCACACAAAATATCAACTGCTTTTCTAAATACTACTTTCACATAAATGAAACCATAAGGGCCTTGAGAGAGGATTTCCTCATACCTTTCCAACCCCAGGACCTAGATGAAAAAATACTGCTTCCACGGAACGGCAGATCAGAAGACTTCTGGTTGAGGGAGAAGGAGGAAAATCACTTGGTTTCAGGCTCTGCCATAAACAAAAAAGAAATCTGTTCAATTAGAGCAGGAAATCTTGTGTCCAAAACCCAGCACAAATACAAGAGCTCAGTTCAGTTCAGTTCAGTTCAGTCACTCAGTCGTGTCCGACTCTTTGCGACCCCATGAATCGCAGCATGCCAGGCCTCCCTGTCCATCACCAACTCCCGGAGTTCACTCAGACTCACATCCATCAAGTGAGTAATGCCATCCAGCCATCCCGTCCTCTGTCATCTCCTTCTCCTCCTGCCCCCAATCCCTCCCAGCATCAGAGTTTTTTTCCAGTGAGTCAACTCTTCGCATGAGGTGGCCAAAGTACTGGAGTTTCAGCTTTAGCATCATTCCTTCCAAAGACATCCCAGGGCTGACCTTCAGAATGAACTGGATGGATCTCCTTGCAGTCCAAGGGACTCTCAAGAGTCTTCTCCAACACCACAGTTCAAAAGCATCAATTCTTTGGTGCTCAGCTTTCTTCACAGTCCAACTCTCACATCCATACAAGACCAATGGAAAAACCATAGCCTTGACTAGACGGACCTTTGTTGACAAAGTAATGTCTCTGCTTTTGAATATGCTGTCTAGGTTGGTCATAACTTTCCTTCCAAGGAGTAAGCATCTTTTAATTTCATGGCTGCAGTCACCATCTGCAGTGATTTTGGAGCCCCCAAAAATAAAGTCTGACACTGTTTCCACTGTTTCCCCATCTATTTGCCATGAAGTGATGGGACCAGATGCCATGATCTTCGTTTTCTGAATATTGAGCTTTAAGCCAACTTTTTCACTCTCCTCTTTCACTTTCATCAAGAGGCTTTTTAGTTCCTCTTCACTTTCTGCCATAAGGGTGGTGTCATCTGCATATCTGAGGTGATTGATATTTCTCCCAGCAATCTTGATTCCAGCTTGTGCTTCTTCCAGCCCAGCATTTCTCATGATGTACTCTGCATAGAAGTTAAGTAAGCAGGGTGACAATATACAGCATCGACATATTCCTCTTCCTATTTGGAACCAGTCTGTTGTTCCATATCTAGTTCTAACTGTTGCTTCCTGACCTGCATATAGGTTTCTCAAGAGGCAGGTCAGGTGGTCTGTTATTCCCATCTCTTTCAGAATTTTCCACAGTTTATTGTGATCCACACAGTCAAAGGCTTTGGCATAGTCAATAAAGCAGAAATAGATGTTTTTTCTGGAACTCTCTTGCTTTTTCCATGATCCAACGGATGTTGGCAATTTGATCTCTGGTTCCTCTGCCTTTTCTAAAACCAGGTTGAACATCTGGAAGTTCACGGTTCACGTATTGCTGAAGACTGGCTTAGAGAATTTTGAGCATTATGTTACTTGTAGTTTTAGCATTCTTTGGCATTGCCTTTCTTTGGGATTAGAATGAAAACTGACCTTTTCCAGTCCTGTGGCCACTGCTAGTTTTTCCAAATTTGCTGGCATATTGAGTGCAGGACTTTCACAGCATCATCTTTCAGGATTTGAAATAGCTCAACTGGAATTATATCACCTCCACTAGCTTTGTTAGTAGTGATGCTTCCTAAGGCCCACTTGACTTCACATTCCAGGATGTCTGGCTCTAGGTGAGTGATCACATCATCATGATTATCTGGATTGTGAAGTTCTTTTCGTATAGTTCTTCTGTGTATTCTTGCCACCTCTTCTTAATATCTTCTGCTTCTGTTAGGTCCATACCATTTCTGTCCTTTATTGTGCCCATCTTTGCATGAAATGTTCCCTTGGTATCTCTAATTTTCTTGAAAATATCTCTAGTATTTCCCTCTATTGTTTCCCTCTATTTCTTTGCATTGATTGCTGAGGAAGGCTTTCTTATCTCTCCTTGCTATTCTTTGGAACTCTGCATTCAGATGGGTATATCTTTCCTTTTCTCCTTTGCTTTTCGCTTCCCTTCTTTGCACAGCTATTTGTAAGGCCTCCTCAGACATCCATTTTGCCTTTTTGCATTTCTTTTTCTTGGGGATGTTCTTGATTCCTGTCTCCTGTATAATGCCACGAACCTCCATCCATAGTTCATCAGGCACTCTATCATATCTAGTCCCTTAAATCTAGTTCTCCCTTCCACTGTATAATCATAAGGGATTTGATTTAGGTCATACCTGAATGGTCTAGTCATTTTCTCCATTTTCTTCAATTTCAGTCTGAATTTGGCAATAAGGAGTTCATGATCTGAGCCATAGTCAGCTCCCGGTCTTGTTTTTGCTGACTGTATAGAGCTTCTCCATTTTTGGCTGCAAAGAATATAATCAATCTGATTTTCAGTGTTG
>NW_011494883.1:946205-948458 GCF_000754665.1 Bison bison bison
GGTGATGTCCATGTGTAGAGTCTTCTCTTGTGTTGTTGGAAGGGAGTGTTTTCTATGACCAGTGTATCCTCTTGGCAGAACTCTATATAGAACTGTTGAAACACAGGCCTTAATGACTCATTAAAGCAGATGGGTTTAATTGACATTTACAGAGCATTCCATCCAAAAGCAGCAGAATACAATATTCTTTTCAAGTGCACGTGAAACATTCTCTAGGATAGATCACATGCTGAGCCATAAAGCAAGCTTAGGTAAATTTAAGAAAACTGAAATCACATCAAGTATCTTTACTGACCACAGTGCTATGAGATCAGAAATTACAACTGTACTTTAAAAACAAAAAACAGAAACACATGGAGGCTAAACAGTATGCTACTAAAACAACAAATGGATCACTGAAGAAATCAAAAAATAACCTAGAGACAAATGAAAATGAAAACATAATGATCCAAAATCTGTGGGATGCAGCAAAAGCAGTGCTAAGAAGGGAGTTTATAGCAATATGATCTTAGGAAATAAGAAAAAATTCCAAATAAAAAACTAACCTTATACCTAAAGCAACTAGAGAAAGACGACCAAACAAAACACACAGTTTACAAAAGGAAAGAAATCATAAAGATCAGAGCAAGGAAAAATAAATTAAATAAGAGACAAAACAGTAGAAAAAGATCAATGAAACTAAAAGGTAGTTCATTGAAAAGATAGACAAAACAGATAAAACTTTAGCAGGTTCATCAAGAAAGCACTAGGGAAGATAAAATCAAGGTAAATATAAAAGACATTTTTCTTCTCATTACTGTGAAAGGTAATTAACAATTTAAAAGTTTAAAAAGAACAATGTATGTGAGGGCTATGTAATAACAGTGAATGGGTATTTTGTTTAGTAGCAAGATTATTAATATGTTAGCTGGTTGCTCCACCCCATGTAATTGCCCCAGATTTCAAATCCTCAGTGAGGCTTTGAATAGTTAAAATTTTATTGGATTTTAGTTGATTTTCAATGTTGCATTAGCTTCAGGTATACAGCAAGTGGGTCAGTTACACATATACTTATAGCCACTTTTTGATTCTGTTCACATATAACTCATTACAGACTATCAGGTACAGTTTCCTGTGCTCTATCAGTTCTTATCAGTTAACCTGTTTTATATATAGTAGTGGGTAGGTTTATCAACCAATCTTTATTTGTCATATGAATAATTACAGCCTTAACTACTCTTTGTAGCACTTCTTCCCCTAAAAATTTTGTTATTAAGATATCTTCAATATAGTGTGTTGAATTGTTTTGGATAATTATCAATTGCAAATTGTTGCCTACTTGATTATGATAGCATACTGATAAAGTCAAATAACCCTGTGGCAAAACATACATGTATATTGAACACCATTTAATAAAAATCCATATTGTGTTTGGAGGGACTCTGAGATAGAAATGGGAAAAAAAAGATAATTGTCAAACCTGCTTAGTATATCTACCAACTTGCCCTGTTTTGCTTCTTTTGTAGTCTTTATTATGTGACTACAACTGAATTAACAGGAACCACTGTGATTCATCCCTGTAGTCTACTTCCTGTCTCCAGAAGGTGCCTTGAGTTCCGACAATACAGGACTGTTAGAGAGTTTTTGGAATCAGTATTCTACTTCCAGGCATTTTCCCAGTTAGGGCAGTTATCTGTTGTTCTCATCTGAAAATCCATATTTCGTACACAAAAGGAACTTGGAATAAAGTCATTAGCATGTTTCTAAGGAGATCAAGTGCCCCTTCTCCATTTGCTACTGTGGAGTAACGCACATATCTCTGCTTTATCCTTGCTTCCTTCCTCCATGTCTCCCCTCTTTACCCCTTCTTCGCCTTAATCTTTCCTTTTCTCTCTCTACTCTCTCTCGTTTGCTCTTTCCTCTCTGTGTCTCATCATTCTAGTACAGTGGGTAAACTTTGAGATACCAGTCTGAAGATCCCTGGCAGACACAGGGAAATCTCACCAGTTCCCCCCCGCCCCTGCCCCATATCCAGCTGTTGTACATGCATGAAGCTGTGGCTTTGTCCTTCATTCTCTCCTTTTCATCTGTAACTAGAAGGATGAAACCAAATGATGTATTTTTCATATAACAAGGGTACAAGTGTTGTTTTTTTTTTTCCTTTTTCTTTCTCTTTGCCAAACACTAACATCTTTCCTACATGCCAGTGTAATTTTCTTTGGCAAGTTGAAGCTCTGGTTTGCACTTAGCTGCACACTTTTGTCACGGAAGTGT
>NW_011494883.1:948558-953122 GCF_000754665.1 Bison bison bison
TTTCACTTTAGAGAGACCATCCATCCTAGTGATCAGGAGCTGAGGCCGGGACCCTGTTTTTCTATTCCAGCTCTTTCTGGAGCATTTTCAGCAGCTTTATTCCTCACTTATTATTTGTCTGCATTCTGCCAAGAGTTTTAGAAACTATTGTCAAAAATTTATTTAACTCCCAGGACACCATAGAACATAGTCTGTGTTGTGATGTCCATTTTGTACTTGGATGAGTTAAGTAAGTTGCTGAAGATCACACAGTCAATAGAAGATTTTAGGGGAAATGGCATTTTTGTCCCCGAAAATCCATTTACCTCTCTCTAGTAATCGAATTTAACTTTCAGATCATGTAATTTTTAAGCTCTGTAAACCTGTCATCTTCATGGCTGGATTTTACTCTTGGGAGAATATGGAGCTTTAACCATTTTCCAGCAAATAAACAAAATCATAGTGGGAAAGAGAGAGAAACATGCCAAATGGTGAAGAAAATTCAGTCTTGTTAACCCTATTTGATCCCTGAATTCAGCTGACCCTAATTCCCTCCGGGACTTGTTTTTAGCTTTTTGAATATAACTGACAAATGAAAATTGTTTATATTTAACATGTGTAAACATGTTTTGATACACATATCTATCATCTCACATAGGTACCTTTTTTGTTGTTTTTGAGCATTAAAATGTCTTAGGAAATTTCAAGTATATAATACAGTACAGTTAACTATGGTCACCATGCTGTACATTAGATCTCCTAAGTTTATTCATTTTGCAGCCAAAACTGTGAAAATATGGTAAATATGCAATGGAATATTATTCAACTTAAAAAAAGAAGGAAATCCTACCATTTGTAAGAATATGGGTGAACCTGAAGGACATTATGCCTAGTAAGATAAGACTGAGGAAGACAAATACCGTATGACTTCATTTATATGTAGAATCTTAAAAAAAAAAAAAAGCCAGAAAGAAAAACACCAATACAGTATACTAATGCATATATATGGAATTTAGAAAGATAGTAACGACAACCCTGTATGTGAGACAGCAAAAGAGACACAGATGTATAGAACAGTCTTTTGGACTCTGTGGGAGAGGGCGAGGGTGGGATGATTTGGGAGAATGGCATTGAAACATGTATAATACCATATAAGAAATGAATCGCCAGTCCAGGTTCAATGCAGGATAGAAGTTGCTTGGGGCTGGTGCACTGGTATGACCCAGAGGGATGGTACAGGGAGGGAGGTGGGAGGGGGGTTCAGGCTGGGGAGCACGTGTACACCCGTGGCGAATTCATGTTGATGTATGGCAAAACCAATACAATATTGTAAAGTAATTAACTTCCAGTTAAATAAATTTAATTAAAAAAATCAAATTCATAGAAGCAGAAAGTAGAACGTGCATGCCAGGGCCTAGGGGAGGGGGTGAGGGGTGGAATAAATGTTGACCAAAGGGAATAAAGTTTCAGCTATGCTAAATTTTTAAAAATTATTTGCACAAAGAGATTTTTAAAAATTGCTTGAGACAGTGCACTAAGTCGTGTCTGACTCTTGTGACCCCATGGACTGTAGCCTGCCAGGCTCCTCTGTCTATGGGATTCTCCAGGCAAGAATACTGGAGTGGGTTGCCATTTCCTTCTCCAGGGGATCTTCCCAACCCAGGAATCGAACCCAGGTCTCCAGCATTGCAGGCAGATTCTTTACCGACTGGGGTGGTGGGGGTGGTGTAAGAACAAGAAAGCAAATAGAACAGGGTGGACAAAGAGTGGAATGATTAAGATTAATGGGGGCTCTAACTGGATCCATTCTGCCATGGCTCCCTGGCCCTTGCAGGCTCTCAACAATCACATGAGATTTTAGGAATGTACCACACAGAACTGATTAGTGAAAGGATATACCACATAGAACTGATTTGTTAAATATCAGCCCTCCCTTACCCTCTGCCTCCAACATACTCCCTAGAGTACTACAGGCAGGGAAGACCTAAACTATTGGGAGGAATCCCTAACACTTTTCCAGAGTAGAATTCGGCTAAATCCAAAAAGCGTCCTTCTTTGAAGGGTTTTGGGAAACTAGACACTGCAATTTTATTAGTATCGGCGACGTTTGTTTGGATCAAATTCAGCTCCAGGAGCTGCACGGTTGAATGCAGGAGGGGTTCCACCAATTGCCCCAATTCCTGCTTAGACTCGTTTAAACTGTATTTTCTGTCGCTTGTAATGATCCAGTATTGGAGCCAGAATTTGAACCCAGATCTGCATGGCTCCAAACTTTTACTATAATCCATATGCTATAATACCTCTCAATGAGTGTTATACTGAGGACACTGGAAGTTCAAGGGAATCTTTGCCAATATCTTGCGACTTAAAAGTGAAAGATACTCTATAGTTTCCTTCACTATTAAAGAGAATTTTGTCTTGTACAAATTCAAATGCATCCAGTGTGACAATATGTTGAGGAAGTACAAAATAAGATCTTTCTCAGAGAGAGATGAGTGAATTTTTCATTATGAATGCCATTATAAATTTTCTGTAGATTTGAGGTATATTTTACTTTAAAAGCCTTCCATGAAGAGAGATCTCAGTGTCCTTCTCATCTTTTCCCCAAAAGAATCCTCTGAAATGTCACCATTTTTCCCTAGGTCAAATTATATAAATGTTTCTTAAAAAGAGTTACACATACGGCCATTTGTTTTACTTCTTTTTTGTAATGCCAAATCAATATATTCTAGTGATGGGACAAATGACTCTAGTGTATCTAGGAAGGTCGTCTTTGTTAATTCACAACAAATAAAAACACACGCCATGACCAGTCAGCACTTATAAAGTCTAAGTAATTGCAAATAAAATTACTGCTTAGCTGAATACTTAGGCCATTTTGGATTGCTGGAGTGAATCAAAGAATACTTACAATGTAAGCTCATTTGGTTCACAAGAGAGGTGAGCTGATTTAATTCGAGTGTTCTCCGATTCATTTAAACCTCATTCTCCTTTTCTTACTTTGGATTACTAGATGCTATTGCTAATTCCATTTGGTAAACCGCATCTAGTTTTGTAAATTAACTTTTTTTGTGAACTGTATCTTCTATTAAAAAATCTGTTAACTATAAATCCACTTGAATCTTGGGAAATCATTAAAAATGTTTGGTCCTTAGAAGTATTTCTTATCTCTATCTACAATATCTCACAATCTACAAAATAAGTTAGAAACTTCTGTATGATTTTAACCATTATGATGGTTTATATATGATAGCTTACATGTGATTTTTATATTTGATTATAAAATATGATAAAATTCATTGCAGGGTTAATAGATACCATGACTGAGTTTTAATTTTATAGTTTGGGACTTTTAAGGGAGACAGAAAAAACTTTAATTCCTTATTCTGCCATATAATGTTTCCCTTATTGTGACAAAATATATTATTTTGTATTACAAACACTGCCCTAAGAAGGAGTTTCTCTTTTTTCTATAAAATATATCTAAGTTTTCACAAGGAATGTTGGTTATTACATATGTATCTCCTGGCTTTAAGATTTTCAGTTCCAGAATCCCGTGATTACTCTATCTAAACCCATTTGGGAAAAATACCTAAATCTCCATTTAAGAAATTACTTAGGACTTTACACTAAATGACGTTATGGCAGTGTGTTAACTTTACCACTTACCTTACTTCTGTTCTCTTAGATCATAGTTGTGAATGTAGACTGGGATTTTGAGCTCGTTGTTTAGGCGGATACAAGTCATGATCCACCTCTCCTCATTTTGTCTGCCCCTGCCATGCTGAAACGGTGACCAGGTGGTGCAGTAGTAAAGAATCTGCCTGCCAGTGTAGGAGATAAAGAAGGTGCAGGTTCAGTCCCTGATTCAGGGAGGAGTCCCTGGAGGAGGAAATGGCAAGCCACTTTAATATTCTTGCCTAGAGAATCCCATGGACAGAGGAGCCTGGCAGGCTATAGTCCGTGGGGTCTCAAAGAGTCAGCTATTACTAAATGACTGAGCATATACAGACACACCCCCCAAGAGCTTGGTGGCCAACACTTCATGGGTCATTGAATTTGCTACTGCTAAGCAGAGATGCTCTAGAGTGTCATGAGCAGTAACTGAGCATGGTTTACATGTTCTTTTTAATATAGAGGAATAAGAAATATATTATTTTGTGTCCTGGAATTTTTGATTCATATCAAGTAGAAAAATCACAATGAGGTTTGTCCCAGAATGAGGAGCAGTTTTGAAACAGAAAGATTAAAATCCAAAATGTCTTTCTATAATGAAATTCTTTCACAACATCATTTTTTAGGATTTGAAATAGCTCAACTGGAATTCCATCACCTCCACTAGCTTTGTTCACAGTGATGCTTCCTAAGGCCCACTTGACTTCATATTCCAGGATGTCTGGCTCTAGGTGAGTGATCGCACCATCGTGATTATCTGAGTTATGAAGATCTGTTTTGTACAGTTCTTCTGTGTATTCTTACCACCTCTTCTTATATCTTCTGCTTCTATCAGGTCCATACCGTTTCTGTCATTTATTGAGCCCATCTTTGCATGAAATGTTCCCTTGGTATCTCTAATTTTCTTGAG
>NW_011494883.1:953222-997032 GCF_000754665.1 Bison bison bison
TATCTCTCCTTGCTATTCTTTGAAACTCTGCATTCAGATGGGTATATCTTTCCTTTTCTCCTTTGCTTTTCACTTCTCTTCTTTTCACAGCTATTAGTAACACCTCCGCAGACAACCATTTTGCTTTTTTTGCATTTCTTTTTCTTGGGGATGGTTTTGATCCCTGTTTCCTGTACAATAACACAAACCTGCGACCATATTTCATCAGGCACTATATCAGATCTAGTCCCTTAAATCTATTTCTCACTTCCACTGTATAATCATAAGGGATTTGATTTAGGTCATACCTGAATGGTCTAGTGGTTTTCCCTACTTTCTTCAATTTCGCTAACTATATAGAGCTTCTCCATCTTTGGCTGCAAAGAATATAATCAATCTAATTTTGGTGTTGACCATCTGGTGATGTCCATGTGTAGAGTCTTCTCTTCTGTTGTTGAAAGAAGGTGTTTGCTATGACCAATGCATTCTTATGGCAGAAATCTGTTAGCCTTTGCCGTTCTTCATTCTGTACTCCAAGGCCAAATTTGCCTGTTACTCCAGGTGTTTCCTGACTTCCTACTTTTGCATTCCAGTACCCTGTAATGAAAAGGACATCTTTTGGGGGTGTTAGTTCTAGAAGTTCTTGTAAGTCTTCATAGAACCATTCAACTTCAGCTTCTTCAGCATTACTGGTCAGGGCATAGACTTGGATTACTGTGATATTGAATGGTTTCTGGAAATGAACAGAGATCATTCAGTCATTTTTGAGACTGCATCCAAGCACTGTATTTCAGACTCTTTTGTTTATTGTGATGGCTACTCCATGTCTTCTAAGGGATTCTTGCCCACAGTAGTAGATATAATGGTCATCTGAGTTAAATTTACCCATTCCAGTCCATTTTAGTTGGCTGATTCCTAAAATATCTACATTTACTCTTGCCATCTCCTGTTTGAAACTTCTAATTTGCCTTGATTCATGGACCTAACATTCCAGGTTCCTATGCAATATTGCTCTTTATAGCATCGGACCTTGCTTCCATCACCACTCACATCCACAACTGGATATTGTTTTTGCTTTGGCTCCGTCTCTTCATTCTTTCTAGGGCTTCCCTCATAGCTAAGTCGGTAAAGAATCTGCCTGCAATGCAGGAGACCTGGGTTCAATTCCTGGGTTGGGAAGATCCCCTGCGGAAGGAAATGGAAATCCACTCCAGTATTCTTGCCTGGAAAATCTCATGGACAGAGGAGCCTGGCGGGCTACAGTCCATGGGGTCACAAGAGTCGGACACGACTTAACGACTTCACCACCGCCACCACTTTCATTCTTTCTGGAGTTATTTCTCCACTGTTCTCCAATAGTGTATTGGGCACCTACTGAATTGGGGAGTTTATCTTTCATTGTCCTATCTTTTTGTCTTTTCATACTGTTCATGGGGTTCTCAAGGCAGGAATACTGAAGTGATTTGGTATTCCCTTCTTCAGTGGACCACATTTTGTCAGAACTCTCCACCATGACCTGTCCATCTTGAGTGATCCTACGTTGAATGGCTCAGTTTCCTTAGACAAGGCTGTGGTCCATGTGATTAGATCGGTTAGTTTTCTGTGATAGTGGTTTTCAATCTGTCTACCCTCTGATGGAGAAGGATAAGAGGCTTATGAAAGCTTCCTGATGGAATAGACTGACTGAGGGGGATACTGGGTCTTCTTCTGATGGGTGGGGCCATGCTCAGTAAATTTTTAATCCAATTTTATGTTGATGGGTGGAGCTGTGTTCCCTCCCTACTATTTACCTGGGGCCAAACTATGGTGGAGGTTAATGAAGATAAGGTGACCACCCTCAAAAGATCCCATGCATGTACTGCTAGAGTCCAGGCCCCCAACCTTGCAGCAGGCCACCACAGACCCACGCCTCCGTCGGAGACTCCCGGACAAACCACACGCAAGTCTGGGACAGTCTCCTGTGGGGTCACTGTTCCTTTCTCCTGGATCCTGGTGCACAAGGTTCTGTTGTGCCCTCCAAGAGTCTATTCCCAGTCCTGTGTAAGTTTTGGCAGCTCTATGGTGGGGTAAATGGCGACCTCCTCCAAGAGGGCTTATGCCATACCCACAGCCAGAGCCCCTGGCCCTGTGGCAGTCCACTGCTGACCCATACCTCCACAGGAGATGATCAAACACAGTTCTGTGTTAGTCTCTGTGGGGTCCCTGGGTCCTGGTGCACACAAGATTGGTTTGAGCCCTGTGAGTGTCTCTGGCAGGAAAGGAGTTTGATTCTAAATGCAAATTCGCCCCTCCTGCCATCTTGCTGGGGCTTCTCCATTGCCCTTGGATGTGGGGTATCTCCTCACAGCCACTCCAGCACCTACCATCTTAGTGGAGTTTCTCTAATCTTGGACATAGGGTATTTCCACATGGCTGGTCCAGCGAAGTGCAGCCGCCTGCTCCTGTTCTTGGAAGAGGAATATCTATTCACGGCTGCTCCAGTGAAGCGCAGGCACTGCTCCTGACCTTGGATGTGGGGTATCTCCTGATGGCCGCTGCTCCTGATCTTGGACACGGGGTATCTTCTCTCAGCTGCTTGCCGCTCCAGGTCGGGAAGCAACAGTGAGAACTGGACATGGAACAACAGACTGGTCCCAAATAGGAAAAGGAGTACGTCAAGGCTGTATATTGTCACCCTGCTTATTTAACTTACATGCAGAGTACATCATGAGAAACGCTGGGCTGGAGGAAGCACAAGGTGGAGTCAAAATTGCTGGGATAAATATCAATAACCTCAGATATGCAGATGACATGACCCTTATGGCAGAAAGTGAAGAACTAAAGAGCCTCTTGATGAAAGTGAAAGAGGAGAGTGAAAAAGTTGGCTTAAAGCTCAGCATTCAAAAACAAAGATCATGACATCCGGTCCCATCACTTCATGGCAAATAGATGAGGAAACAGTGGAAACAGTGGCAGACTTTATTTTGGGGCTCTAAAATCACTGCAGATAGTGAATGTATGAAAATAAAAGATGCTTGTTCCTTGGAAGAAAAGCTATGACCAACTTAGTATAAAGCAGAGACATTGCCAGTTTTCTCAAGAGAAGACTCTTGAGAGTCCCCTGGACTGCAAGGAGATCCAACCAGTCCATCCTAAAGGAAATCAGTCCTGAATGTTCATTGGAAGGAGTGATGTTGAAGTTGAAACTCCAATACTTTGGCGACCTAATGAGAAGAGCTGACTCATTTGAAAAGACCCTGATGCTGGGAAAGAGTGAAGGCCGGAGGAGAAGGGGACAACAGAGGATGAGATGGTTGGATGGCATCACCGACTCAATGGACGTGAGTTTGAGCAAGCTCAGGAAGTTGGTGATGGACAGGGAGGCCTAGCGTGCTGCAGTCCATGGGGTCACAGAGAGCTGGACATGACTGAGCAACTGAATTGAATGTAATTTTTTTTATTATAAACACTACTTTGCCTCATAATAATACAATTGTTTGCTAGGTTCTATAGAAGAGAAAAAAATAAATGTGTAAATGTTAAGATGTATCGCATTTCATATCTTGTCTAGAATGATTTGTTCTCACGTGTTTTTGCTGGCACTCTTTCCCCAGGAGATTGAATTGTAGAGGTAGCACTGATTGGAATGAATTTCCATTTTAACTTAAGGACAGATTCTTCTGTCTTGTAGTTAATAACTGCCCAGTATGCACTGAGTCTACCCCAAAAATGAAAAAAAAAGGATTTAGACTTAAAATTCTTTCCGTTTCTATCACCTGAAATTTTTATCCAGAAGAAAAATCTTATTAAGACCTGAGTTATATTTGATCTATTGTGTTTTTTAATTTAACCCAAAACCAAACTATGAAAAATAAGCATGTCTAGAGTAGCTTTTACTTTTCTCAGAAATTTTGACTATTCTTTCATGAGATTGGAAAAATTTGAAATACTCTTTCACACCTCATTTCAAAAATAAGCAAATGCTATTTACAAACATATTTTTGATCAATAATCCACTGGCAAATAGAAGTCACTTTTAAATTATGAGTTAAATGTGAAATTAATAGATGAAATTTGATATTTCAAGCAGTTCATTTTTCTGAAATTAATTGTAAAGATCAACCGAGTTTGAAAGTAGCAAGTGTCTTTTGCCATCTAAGGATTGACATTTTGGAAACCTTTGTTCTTATCTGGTATATCAGAGATTACTAAGGTCTGCAGAGTAGTGTTATATTGAATTATATATTACCTTCACCATTTTCCAGAATTATTGAGATATAATTGACAAGTAAAAATATATATTTGAATTATACAACTTGATGTTTTGGTATATGTAAACATTGTGAAATAATTCCCACAATCAAGTTAATTAGTATGTCCATCACATCAAATAGTTACTATTTTTTGTGGTGAGAATACTTAAGATCAATTTTCTTAGCAGGTGGTGCTCATGGTAAAGAACCTGCCTGCCAGTGCAGGAGACATAAGAGGTGCAGATTCAGTCCCTGGGTCAGGATGATCCTCTGGAGAAGGAAATGGCAACCCACTCAAGTATTCTTGCCTGGAGAATCCCGTGGACAGAGGAACCTGGCAGGCTACAGACCATAGGATGGCAAAGAGTGAGACATGACTGAAGTGACTTAGCACAGCACAGATTTTCTTAGAAAATTTCAAGTATACAATAGAGTATTATTAATATTCACTGTAGTCACCATGCTATATCTTAGATCCCCAGAATTTGCTCATCTTTTGAACAGTATCTCCCCATTTCCCAATACCCTGCAACCCCTGACAATCACAATTCTATTCTTTGGTCCTGTAAATTCAACTCTTTAAGATTCCACATATAAATGAGATGATACAGTGTTTGTATTTCTATGGTTGGCTTATTTCACTTAACATAATGTCTGCCAGGGTCATCTGTGTTGTCACAAATGGCAAGATATTTCTCTGTCTGAATAATATTCCTCTGTGTGTGTGTGTGTGCATGCGTGTGCATGCACACACATGTGCAGGCATGTGCCAGATTTTCCTGTCCCTATTTTTCATTCATCTTTCCAGGGATGCTGATGTTTGCACATCTTGGCTATTGCAAGTGATGTTGAAATGAACCTGGTAATGTAGATATTTTTTGAGATACTCATTTCATTTCCTTTGATTATATACCCAGAAGTAGGATTGCTAGACCATATGGTGGTTTTGTTTTCAAGTTTTTGAGAAATACTCATACTGTTTTTCATTATGGTCATTCCACTTTACCATCACCATTGAACTTAAAATTGTATTGATTGATTCTTTCTTTGTTTAAATACTAATACTTATATTCCAACTTGTCTGAATATTATTTTAAGAGGAAACATTAATATCAGTATGATTTACATTAAAGTATTTTTTCAAAGTACTTCAGAGGGCTATATATTGGTAAATGTACCCCAGATCTGCTTATTTGATAACAAATATTACTTGAGTACCTATTATGTTCCAGGAACCATTTTAGTTGAAGTAAATGTAGTAGTGAATCAAAAAGGTGTGGTTCCTGTTCTCACAGAATATAAGAAAAAGCATAATAGCTAGCAAATGAAAGAGACTTTATACATTGTGGTAAATTCTATGAAAGCAATGAAAAAATGGGTATGGGGTGAAATGGTTACTTATATGAGAAAAAAACTTATTTGAGAAGTGCATGTTTAAATTGAAAATTAAATAGTTAGAAGGTGATAGTCATGTAAAAACTGGAGTGGATGACAACAAAAGAACTCAGGAAAGAAAACTGTGGCAGGAGCATAGTGATCAGGGAAGGTGTATTAAATGATAAGGATGGAGAAATAAATCAGGGTGAATGCAGGAAGGATCAGGAGGTGCAGGAAGTCATTGGAATTTTTATTCCAAGTGTGATGGAAGACTTTAAGGGGTTTCAAGTAACAAATGAGCAGGATCTTCTTTACATTTTAAGATAATATATAGGGAAAGGTTACTAGTCACAAAGGGAGCAGCTGAGGGGTGGCTGCAAAAATTCAGATTAGAGATACGATTGATAGATGCCATAGGTATGGACATAGGAAGGTAGAGTTACTCATATTTTCAAGGTAGATTAAAACTTGATGGAAAATTGGATGTAAAAGTAAGCAGGGGTTGACAACCAACTGGACAAAAGTAGACTTCTGCCTTAAAAAACTAGGTATATGGTGGACCATTTACTGATACGTGGATATTTGAATGAAAATGAAGGGTTCTCTTATACATATTGAGTTTGACAAATTTGAGGCATTAAATTATAAATAAATGCTAAGAATTCATGTAGAAATGACAATTTTGAACTCAGGAATGATTTGGGCTACAAAAACATTGTTTGGTATAGTAGTAAGTAAGTTGCTTTTTCAGAATTACCTGTTTTCTTTATTTCCAAACAATATTATTGTCTCCTGTATCCCACTGTCAACTGATTTAATCAGATAATTGGCTAATATTTGGTTCTCAGGAGTTAAAATGGCATCTCAAAGCAGGTATTTGCTTGTTCTGATCTGCATGGCTCCAGTTGTGTTACCTCATATAGGCAACCATGATCCACCTCAAGCCCTGAGTCCTCCAAAGTCCTCTCTACCTTTTACTTATTTAAATCCAGCTTTCAAGATCCACACAAGCATTTACCCTTCCTGAAACCAAATTGAAACCAAATTGTACTTATGTCCTTCTTCCTAAATTTTCCAAGGCCCTTGCTGAGTACTTATTTAATTATTGCTCCTTTATGTTTTCCTAAATGTGTTTGATTTAATTTTCTAGGAAATCTTTATAATTTGGATAATGACTTCCAACTCATTATTTCTCTTGGAACCTACATAACAAGCACAGTATGAGTTTAGAAAGATGTTCAACAAAGAGTAACTGAACAGAACTTTAACAGATGCTTATTACAAATATTAAATGGAGTGATATTTAGGCAGAAAGTTCACATTATTGTAATTGGTAGAAATAAATATGTAGCAGTTGATAGGCTTCTTGACACTTCTTTCATTAAAACTGTGTTTGTGGTTACTTAACATTTTCACAAGGACAGTTTTACACAGAATTATACAGAATAATGCAAGGCACTGTTTGACGCAAAACAGTACAAGATACGCAAAAATGAAGTTTTTCCATTATTTTTTATGGTAGATAATGAAATTATGCTACCCAGTATAAAGTCTCTATAGAATAGCCTGAAAGATAAACTTCCATTACACCATTGCTTTTTTTTCTGTTATCAAGTATCTTCTTGATTCTGAGGACTTGTTGAGTTCAATAATTAATCAGAATTTTTGGAATTATTAATTTTATCTTAATCTAGCTGTATTTTTCTTTTCCCTTGTACTCATATGCCAGTTGAACAAATAAGAGTATCATACCAAGAAAACTCTCAATTATTCTGTAAAACATATTTAGAATAGCAGCTTTCTGTAACAAGGATACTACACAATAAATTTATTTGGGTCACTCACTAATCAGCTGAAATGAGAGTCTTAAATTTTGTTTAGATAATATGTGATCACTATTTAGATCAAAAGAAATCATTAACATATGTCACGTGATACTTTAGTATATGCACAGGGAAAGGCATGAGGGATACAAAAATGGAATAAAATATTTTATCAGCACTCAAGAGCTCAAAGGGAAAACAGATAAGCAAACAACTGTAGTATCATATAAGTGCAATAATATAAACATGTATAAATTAAGAAATAAGCAGTATGCCCAGGAAGCTAGCCTTGAAAAGTAAGTCAGAATTCACCAGGAGAATAAGGAGAACTGCAGATGGGGAGCAACATGAGCAAATGTGTAGATATGGCCACATAAGAAAAGCTGCTCCTGGGCCCACTTTCCTTCTTTTCCCTCCCGCACCTATACAACCTTATCCAGCTCCATTCTTTCATACGGCGTCTCTTCCTTAGTCATTCCTATAACCTAAGGATGACCGCACTGGAGATGTGATCTACATTCTGGAAGGTGGGCCTGGGGAACGCTTGGTACAGGCCTTGGATATAGGCTTGGCACCATTTGGGCAGGGAATTCCAGCATCTCAGGCACCAAAAACATGGTGAAGAAGTGGGGAAACATACAGTATCACAGTGAACTTGTCCCTTGGCCTCCTAGCTCTTTGCCCTTATGGCAAGATGAAAGGAAGACAAGGGAAGGGCCTTCTCAAGTGCTGTATCCCGGCCTGGGACCCCTCTTGAATTGGTTCAAGGATTGTACTGGCTACAATCATCTATGTATTCTCTGCTTATGGGAAGTGTCTGTGTAAATGCAAATCGTCACCCTGAAGACATTTTCCCAGGTTCTGTCATTGGTATTATTGTATTCTCCAAAACAGTATGGTCAGTAATGGATAGCTTAGTGAGACAGTGAAAAATGAACAAAGTTACTTGAAATAAGTGAAGAAAATGTAGCCCTGCCAGTAGTTTATCTTAATTTTGTAGACTATGTTTAGTTTTCTCTTGTAACTTAATAGGACTAAATAAAATTTCCAAATAGTGAGAGTGTGACACTTTTCTCTAAAATTTCTGATAGTTAATAATACTGTCTGTGACCTTCATTACAGGAAAACAGTTCAATTAACTGCTGTATTGAAAAGTCATTTGCTGTGAAAAGATAGTCCTCATCTTGATTCCATCCCATTTTCATAATTCTTTGTAGCACCTTACACATAATGGAAAACAAATAAATACACCAGACAATTTACTGAAGCAAACAGGAGTTCATCCTCTTTCCTCTCATATATTTATCTTGCCATTCCTGCTTGAACATTTTATCCCTTGGGTGAATGCTTTATTTTTAAATTATTTTGAGGAAAGCTTAACAGAGATAGGAATAATCCAATTAAAATACTCTTGCTCCTGTAACTTTGTTACCTATTGTAGAAATGTAATTCTTGTATAACTTTGGTGGATAAACACGTTAATATGAGATTTTACTGAGAAAAATGAAAGCTTATGGAAGAGATATTCCCTATACACAATAGCCTTCTCTATAAATGATAATTTTTTACAATTTGCTTCATGAAAATTCTAACATGTCCCCAATAATTAAATTCTATGGCTCTCTAATAAAATATTTTATCTTTGCTTTAATATGAATTACTAGAGAGGCTCAGCATACTTCTTACCCTTTGAGCTAACATTTAGTTTTCAGATAATGGCATCTTTTATTATTGGTTTTAAATATCTGAGCATTGTTACACATTGATAGTTAACTAACAATAACAATTAATTGACATTAACTAATGTTTACTGTCCAAATCATTATTTATAAAATTTATTTCTATGTGAAATAGAATTTTTAGATACACTCACTGATTTTTACCTTTGACCACTGATAGTACGATGAAAATGATATACATATCTTGAAAAACTGTGCTGACACCTTTTAATATAAACAGCAAGCACAGGAAGCAGACACACGTGAACCACAAACATGCAGAGGACAGGCTGTCCAAACCAGAAAGTTACCTGGATGTGATTGCTTCTTAAGAATATTTTTGCTGCATTCTTTTGATTTCAGCTATTCATGTGAAAGGCCCAAAGCTGCTGGTAATAATATTCTCTGAGTAGTTGCTGTTATTTAATATAAAGTTGTTGAACCATCCATGAGCTGTATCCTGGCAAAACACACTGTGAGGAACACCTAGTTTATATTTCTTTGGAGTTGTTCCCATATCCTTGATGGACATCTGCCCATGATTATCAAACTTCATCTGGGGAAATGAACTCTATTTTCAGTTCACATTGTGATGGATTTGGAGAATGAACAAATCTGGAAGGATTTATAAACAGATTCTGTTTTAAATCACGGGCATGTAGCGGGGAATAAAGTGGCAATAAATTCTAAGCTTCGGCATCACATTTGGCATGATTGTGAAAGCTAAAGCAGAAGGAAAGTTTAACATTTCTCAAAGAAGGCAAAGAGAAACAGAAGGCAGAAAACCCAAGGATTAACACCATGTAAAGGACAGGCTGAAAAGAAAGCTCTAGGAGGGCACCAAGACTGAGGGAGGAGAGGTTTATGTGAAGGAAGGCGTGGTGACTGGTGTGAAATGCCATTGAATGATTGAAGAAGAAGGATGGAAGATTTTCCTCTTTGTTTATGAATTTGGAAATTTGAGTGACTTTTTAAAGATATTTCAGTGGAGTGATAAGCCACAAATATAGAATAACTAAGGGCCTCAAATGAGATAAGAGAGAGCCCACAGTCAAAAGACTAGCTTTAAGTTTGAAAAAATTAACTCTTTGAATGAATTAGTTTCATCTTTTTAACACTGACTCTATTATAGGACTTTACATTTTTAACAGAAAATTTTAATTTTTACATGAATTTTACTAGATGTTATATACTTTTTAAAAAGTTATACTGTAAATATACAACTACTCTTTGTTTCTTTTTCAATTTGCATGATGAAGTTATTTAGCAAAACTTTACTGACACACATACCTTATCTAATTTAACACCACATCTAATTAATTTTATATTTTTGAGTAGGATCTAGCTCTGATTCAAATGTTTTATGATTTGTTTGTTTGCTTACTTACAATGGGCTTCCCTCGTAGCTCAGACAGTAAAGAATCCGCCCGCAATGTGGAAGACCTAAGTTCAATCACTGGGTTGGGAAGATCCCATGGAGAAGGGAACAGCTACTCCCTCCGGTATTCTTGTCTGGAGAGTTCCATGGACGGAGGAGCCTGGCAGGTACAGTCTATGGAGTCAGAAAGAGTTGGACACAACTGAGAAATTTTCACTTTTCTTAGAGTAGTATTAGTATAGTAAATATCCTGAAAAATAAGAAAAATGTGTGTCTGGCTAAATCATACTTTTTGGTGTGGAATGTACTTAGAATTGTAGACATCAGTGATCTCTACAAACTCATTAGTGTATCACTTTAAAAAAAATAAAGATGGGTATCAGAGTTTTTCCCATGCCCTCAATGCCAAAATCTCCTACAATTTGATTCTAATGATGTATTATAATTCACACTTTAATTCTGATACTTTTGTCTTAATTTATAACAGTGAAAAAAGCATTGTTCTAAAGCATAAGCTAGACCTTAGGTACCAAACTATTTGTTGGCTCCCATTATAAGCCTCACTCAAATTTCCAGAAATTAAATGATTATTTGATAAAGTTAAGGGCCATACAGTCTTACTTGGTCATTATTGATGTCAGTGATCTGAAAGGTGGAAGGGGAAGGAGGAATCTGTGAATTCATTCAGTCTGTACATGTCTGAGCCCAGAGAGTCTTAGGAGAAAAAAAAAAGTCACTAACCTTCAAAGCAAAGAACCCCAAGTTTTTCAATAACAAGAGTCATCTCTTATTCTGTCAGTGTATCAGATGAGGAAGGAAGCCAGAGAATCAAGATCTGCCATTTTGCATATAAGAATTTGGATAACAAAGTGTTGAAAAGATTTTGAGAGAAATTCCTCATTAAAAAAAAAAATAAATCCTCAGTCTGTTGCCCGAGGAGCCAGAGCAGACAAAGTCTTGGATTTGTGATGAGTGGACATTGGATTGAGGCTATATGGACAAAATAGAATGCAGATTGCTTGCATTTGAACAGTATTCTGAATAAAAATATGAAAAATAAGTATCTAGGCAAAGCTAAACAGGTACAGGGTTCCTCAGGTATCCTGATTTTAGGTGAAAGAAGGTCAATCCTAGCTCCAGTTCGTCCTAAGTCAAACAGTGCACTCACTAAATGGCATTGATTCTTGTGTGACCAGTAGAGCTATGGGATTTTCCAAGGGGGCTTTATATTACATTTCTATATGTTTTAGGACATAATTTTGCTCACACTATCTCTTAGTTTTTTATATGCAACATAAATAGTGCTAGCCACTGTTTGTTACTTCCTACTGATTTTTGTCATTATTTCATCTAACCTAAATGTTTATACCAGTGAAAAAAAGAAGCTCTATCATATGGGGATGAAATGAGAGAACCTCTATATGATGAATGATATGTGTTCTTTAGAAAATATGTGTGTTCATAGAATTTCTAAACTAACAACTTAGTAAGCTTCCTAGAATTTGACTCTGACAACCATATTGAAAATTGTAATTTTATCAGTATTTATTGCTCTTTTTTCCCCTGTTAATTTATCAGAGTGGCATAAAACACTAGTGCCAACTGGTTTTTTTTTCTTTTTAAATTTTTTTAATGTATTTTATTTATTTTTTGGCTGTGCTGCGTCTTCGGTGCTGTGTGCGGGCTTTCTCTAGTGGTGAGTGGGGGCTACTCTGGTTGCAGTGCACAGGCTTCTCTTATTATGGAGCACAGGCTCTAGGGCATATGGGCTTCAGTAGCTGTGGCTTTTGGGCTCTAGAGTATGGGCTCAGTAGTTGCAGCACACTGGATTAGTTGCCCTGTGGCATGTGGGATCTTTCCAGACCAGGGGTCAAACCAGTGTGCCCTGCGTTGCAAGGCAGAGTCTTAACCACTGGACCACCAGGGAAGCCCTGTTTTGGCTTTTTTAAAGCCTGTACAAGCAAGATTTAAAAAAAAAAAAAATGCAGTGCATATGGCTTTGTGTTTCTCTCATTTTTAAGCCTGGATTTATTGTGATACGTCTTAATCTGTCCCCCAAATTAGGACCCTGCTACTTATCATATACTGAAATTTATATAAATAGAACATACAGACTAGTTCTCAATGTTACATCTCCATTTAATAGCAACAGATCGTGTGGAAGCTCAAAGCACTGAGTTGTGAAAGAGATGACCTGTTTACCGACAGTGGTGACAAGACCAGTGCTTGGAAAACCATGTGCATGTATTCTTCACATACTTTGTAAGAAAATGAGGATTTAAGTGCCATTATTGTTAGTGTTTTAATTAGAGCAAAGTCTTGGCCTTTTAGTATGCCCTCCTTTCTTTTATACAGAAGGAACAAACTTTTTGCTTTTATTCTCTTTGAAGAAAATTCACTGTAGGAAACCTGTGGAAAATTAAATTTGTTCTCATATACTAAGCTCTCTTATAGTTGTTCATGTCATTCTCCTGAGCATAGCCCAGTGTCCTGTGTACAAACAAGATGATTTTTAAATTTTAAGTAAAGGATGTGATGAGATAGTGTTTTGCATTGAAGATGGGTGGAAATCTAGTTGTAAGTGTGCCTAGGGCTTAGACAACTGGTAGCAGATGTAAGAACATTGACATACTGGGAATTTCTATAGAGTTTATTTTAACTGCTGGTTCTGGTATAACTTCTTATGATGGAAGGAGAAAGTCGCTCAGTCGTATCCAACTCTTTGTGACTGCATGGATTATACTCCCATGAAATTCTCCAGGCCAGAATACTGGAGTGGGTAGCCGTTCCCTTCTCCAGGGAATCTTCCCAACCCAGGGACTGAACCCAGGTCTCTTGCACTTCAGATGGATTCTTTACCAGTTGATTTATAAGGGAAGCCCAAGAATACTGGAGTCAGTAGCTATCTCTTTTCCAGCAAATCTCCCTGACCCAGGAGTCAAACCCAGGTCTCCTGCATAGCAGCCGGATTCTACCTATTTTTACCTATTCCCCCAAAATATAATCTTTATTTTTAAATTAAATAATCTGAAACTTGTTGTGAATAAGAAAATAATGCAAATTCTAATCACTCACATAAAATAATTTATCTTGTCTCAGTACTACTGGTTGATTTCCTAGACCCTCCCCAACTTGCCCAGTAAGCATGTGGTTTCTTCAGCAGGTGTGGTCAATAATCATAATATAAGAATCTACAAAAAAAAAAAAAAGAATCTACAAAAATAATCCACTGCTCAGAGAAATGCTCCCTGTACTCAGTTTTAAAGTATAATTCCAAAAGGTTTAAACCATTGCACAGCATCAACTTTGCCTAATGAAAAAGAAAGAAGTCAGGAAACTAGATTCATATGCTTGAAGGAAGCATATTAAGTTGCAATCTAGGGAAATGTTTCTTTTATTTTTAGTGATCATATAGCTATTTCTTTTAAAGTATTTAACTTTTTACTTGATTATGGTTTGTTCTTTACCAGCTATGTTCCAGAAACCTGGTAATATATTGGACATAGTAGAGATTTATTATATATCTCCAAATTCATGTTAAAAGTGTTGTCCTTTTAATAATGGGCTTCCCTGGTGTCTCAGTGGTAAAGAATCTACCTTCCAATGTAGGAGACATGGTTTCAATCCCTGGATCAGGGAGATCCCCTGGAGGAGGAAATGGAAACCCACTCCAATATTCTTGACTGGGAAATTCCATGGACAGAGGAGCCTGGTGGGCTACAGTTCATAGGTTCACAAAGAGTTGGACATGACTTAGTGACTAAACAACAACTACCTTTTAATAATATAATTATCAAGTAAACTTTGTAAGATATTTCAAAGTACAGCTATGTTTATTTTTTTCAGGGAATAACTTCCATATGAGTAAAGATATTTTCTTTAAACGATTTAACATTTAAGGGAAAAAATGGGCCATAAAATTTAACTGATATGCAACTTTAATCTTGAAACATTGTGATCAAATAAGTTGTGATATATGAAGTAAGAGTAAATAGTGAAAATATGGTCACCATATTTGTTGCAGTTGAGTTTTTGGTTTTTTCCCAAAACATTTTTTATGATGGCTCTTCCAGGACATTTTAAGCTATTCTGTCCAGGTGGTGGTATTGGTAAAGAATCTGCTTATCAAAGCAGAAGACACAAGAGATGTGGGTTTGATCCCTGGGTTGGAAAGATCCCCGGGAGTAGAAAATGGCAACCCATTCCAGTATTCTTGCCTGGGCAGAGGGACCTGGCAGGCTACAGTCTATGGGATCGCAAAGAGTCAGACATGACGGAGCACACACACACACACACACAACAACACACACACACACCCCAACACACACCCCAACACACACACACATCTGAAAATACTAATTTCTGGGGTATAGTAATGGTTGTTTAGTAGAGGAATCTGAACTGCCACCTTCATTTTCCACTGAGACATTCATCAAAATGCACATACGTATGTAACATCACTTGGAGAAGGCACTGGCACCCCACTCCAGTACTCTTGCCTGGCAAATCCCATGGACCGAGGAGCCTGGTAGGCTGCAGTCCATTGGGTCGCTAAGAGTCGGACACGACTGAGCGACTTCACTTTCACTTTTCACTTTCATGCATTGGAGAAGGAAATGGCAACCCACTCCAGTGTTCTTGCCTGGAGAATCCCGGGGACGGGGAGCCTGGTGGGCTGCTGTCTGTGGGGTTGCACAGAGTCAGACACGACTGAAACGAAACGACTTAGCAGTAGCATGTAACATCACTAAAGTTCTAAAAATTCAGTTTAATTATCTGCAAAATTTAAAAGGAATTTTTACACATCAAATCACAAAAGGGCTTCAACCATAGGAAGAAATAGGAGAATATTTCCACTACCCCTTGCAGAGGGGCTTTCAGGAATCAAAAACTTAGATCCTTCCAAATGGAACGTCTGGGTACAAGAGCCAGAAAGTCTAGTAACAAAACCTCATAAACAAAGTTTATATATATAAACAGAAAGCTTATATATATAAACATAAAGGTAACAAATAATGGTAAGATATATTATCTGTATATAAAATCCCAGATTTTATTAATGAAATGTAGAGCTGAATGGGTGAGTGAGGTCGAGTAAAATGATGCCTGATTCCTTATCTTATTGAAATAAAATGTAAATGAATAAGTTATTCTTTACATTACTGACTGATAAAATTTATGTATTTTTAAAAAATAAAACCTCTGCTAGGAATTAAGATTTTAAAATATTTATACATACATGCATAGAAACTTAGCTTTGATTTAAATATGAAATCTTAATAAATGTTGTTTCCTGAGGAAAAACTGCATTTAAAAATTGAGCATCAAAAGATGTGCATGAAAGGGCAGAAATTTGAGGACTTTGTAAAAAAACCTCTTCTAAGATAATTATTAGTTTGTTATTTTAATTTAAACATTCTTAATGTAAAACTTAGGATTTCTTGGTAGGAATACTGAAATATCCTTCATTAGTAGTTTTCTACTATAAAAATATGATGTCACAGACCACGTGGTCATGATTCTCTAGTCACTCCAAACAAATGGGGAAAAAAAAACCTCCTTAGGAATTAGGTATTATATTACGTCATCCTTTTTTCTCCCCCTACCCCCATAACTTGAAAACATTTAGCCAGAAGAAAATGTTTTTATTATTAAAGAAAACAACATAATTATTAAGAGGAACATATCCTCAGTTGTTGCAATTGGGTGCTAGATTTTATTGTATAAAATCAAGAAATATATCTAATATTTCCTTTTGATAAAAGAGTTTATATGTTTTTCGAAATGAACTTGCATTCCTATATCTTCTTCATGATGAAGCATGCAAATATAGTCAAGAATAGATAAAAATACCCCATCAAAGTACTTACTATTCATCTTTGTCAAGAGAAAAGAAGTAATGCTCATTCAAATAATTTCAAGGACATAGAGATCCAACTGAGAAATTAAAAGGGCCTTGAATATAACTTGCAGTGATGCACATTAATAAGGTTTAGCTTCAGATTTTTCATGCTACAGTAGAAAAAGCAATATTCTAAATGAGAATTTTGGAATGCTTTTTTGGAAGCAGAAGACAAATTGTTCTACCTTTCCTCTTTCCCTGGTCTCTATTCCAAAGTTGCATGATACAGTGTAGCTCCAAAGAATTATATTTGATTAAAAGTTAAGATTTTCAGTGAAATCTACCATAAGGAAAATTTATAAGCTGATACAAATATGCCATCATATAGTAGTAAAAACAGTTTAAGGAAATGATATGATCATTCATTTGCAGGAAATTAAGAACTAAAGTACATAAGGTCTTGTGAAAAAATGCCAGATGGTAATATCAACTGTATTTGAGATTCACTGTTAATTTTTGAAAAAGAATAAGTAAGGACTGTTTAGTTACTATAATAAGTATCACATAAAATAAAGACCAAAAAAAGAAAGAAATCTTGAAATTGAAAATAAAGAAAATGTACCTGTAGTATACAGACTGCCAAACTGTGTCCCACAGCCACAGTCCAACCCACCTCATGGTTTTGAAGTGAAATTTTGTGGTAACGGATCCACTCATGTGTTTTGTCTAGGACTTCTTTCCTACTGCAACTTTAGAATCGAGTGGTTGTTACAGAAACCGGCCCACGCCTACATATTTTTGCTGTATGGTCGTTCATAGAAAAAGCTTCTTGATATCTGGTATAGAAAAATTCAAAGCCAAAATATTAATTAATGCCATACTAAAATATAACCAGCTAACTCTTACTTTGATCAATGTCTTTAGGCTTAAGTATAAATAAATAAAAACCTCTTATGATTAAGAGATTTTGATTAAGATCACCAATTTGGATCCCTAATATGTTAGTAAAATAATGATTCCTTAGAGATGTAGATGTGGAACAAAAGTGAATTGTATATCATTTTGTCCCACATTTACAACAGTTTTTCATGCCTCATTTTATTTAAATCATTAAAAGTCAGAAGATTTTACATTATGCGTGGTATAAGATTGGTCTACTTCATAGAAGTTTCATAGTCATAAATTACAGTGAAAATGCATTTTTTTAATTACAAAGTCTTCACTGTTATTTTTTCTCCCATAGAGAAGCCTTCCATTCAGGCAGAATCCTGGTATTTTTAGTGCCTAGCCTGGCATTTAGCAGATGCCCTATACATATAAGTTAAATAAATTTCTTTTGATAAAATTTTATAACCTTTGTCTCATCATCTATGAAGGGAAGATTTTGGTAGCTATTCAGCAGACAGCATTTGGCAAGGAAATAAAAACAGGCCATGTAAATTATATTAATCATAGCACACAATTTCCAGAGATTGCCTTTCACTTGGAGATAATGAAACAGCCATGGCTGGTTAGCTTTTGATTTACTTGAAGTTTCTATGGCTGATCTTTCCATTTAAATAGATTTGTGAGTCTCTTCCTTAGATATTGAATTTATCCAGAAACACTCTCTCTTTCCATGATATAAAATTAATATTGATTTTTCTTTTAGTTTTAAAAGCCATCAATTGAGTTTTAAAATGTATCAGTGATTATGATGAGAATTAAGTAGCACAAGTAAAATGACCAACTTTAATTAATCTGGTTGAGCAGTTAATGACCACATCTTTCACATGAAGCTCTGTTCCCTTGTTTAGTTAGTCCAGCAGTATTTTGTCAGGAAGAAGTGCTCTTGAAATAGTACAGACTGTCTGCATAAGGAGCTTAACATAGGGACTCTGTAACTAATCTTTTCAGAAGCTGAAAGAATAGAATCAAGGAAGAATGAAGACAGTGGGTTTCCCCTTAAAAATAATTTATAATTCAGGAGGTAAAAAATTAGGTTCTTTGTCTTCCTATCCCAGAGTTTTTACATTTGAAAACTAAAAGGAAATACTAACCAGTCCTTGAGGGAGGTGTCATAATTATTTCCATTTAAAAAATGAAACAACAGTGGATTTTTTTTGTTTGGTTGGATTTTTAAATTTTATTTTTATTTTTTAACACCAAAAACATTTTGTATTGGGGTATAGCCAATTAACAATGTTGTGACAGTTTCAGGTAAACAACAGAGGGACTCAGCCATACATACACATGCATGCATTCCCCCAAATCCTCCTTCCATACAAGCTGGCACATAACACTGAGCAGAGCTCCATGTGCTATACAATAGGTTTTTGTTATTATCCATTTAAACTTAGCAGACATCCCTTACATGTGAAATCTAAAAAGAGATGATACAAATGAACTTACTTACAAAACAGAAAGAGACTCATAAACTGAGAAAACCAACATGGTTGCCATGGGAAACGGATAGTTAAGAACAGTGGATTGTTAATTTTACTTTATTTTCTTATACTTGCTATTATTGATATATTCAAATAATTACCTGTACTTTTCCCCTGAGAATCAGTGTTTCTTGCCTTTTCATTTATGTAAGCATGAAAATCGGTCCATTAAGAGCTTTAAGGGCTTTTATTCCAAAATCTAGTTGAAATCAGATCAAGTCATAGGTGCAAATATCAGACTCTTGACAAGACCCTGATAAATTTGAGGTGGCCCTTATAGCTTCTCCGCTAGCAAAGGGGTTCAAAAAGTTAATGCATTGCCTTATAACCTTGCCTTTTCAGCCAGAAGTAGAAATGATCATGGATTAAAGATATATACAAGTGTGGCTGTAATCTAATAGAGTGGATTATAATCTAATATAGAGAAAGTCAACAAAACATTTAAAGGATTTGCTGTATTTTGGACTGAAAAGGATAGAGATTGTTGAAAATGAAAAGAGGACTCAGCCCTCAGCCATCTAAGGGGAGAAAGCAGTATTATAGAACTGCTCAGATGGAAATATAAGCCATTTCTCATAGAATAAGAATGAGTCAGAGGACCCAAGATTACAGAGACCAGAGTTAAAAACTCTGGGGAATTAGTCTCGAGAAGCCAAACTAGATTCTAATCAACATTTCCTACCTCCAGCATGGTGGTAGTTGCAAAAAAAAGCATTTGCTTTCAATATATGATTCCATATATAATACAAATAGAACAAACAGTAAATTAGAAATAGATGGGAATTTCCAAAGCCTAATATAATTTTATCATAAATATAGAACAAACATCATCTTAAATAAAATAACAGTAGAAGTAACCCCTTAAAAATAACGTATAAGTCAGATATGTCCATTACCACCACATCTATTCTGTGTTTTATTGGAGGCCCTAGATAGTATAAAAAGAAAAAAAAATATGTTAGGGCATAGGCTAGGAATTTTAAAAAGTTATTTGGAAATAATTTTTATCATTCACATAGAAAATGTAAATAGCTTTGTAACCCTTTTTTAGATTCTACACAAAGCGATATCCTATGATACTTCTCTTTCTCTGACTTACTTCACTCAGTATGACAATCTCTAGGTTCATCCATGCTGCTTCAAATGGCAGTATTTCATTTTTATGTCTGATTAATATTCCATCGTATTGAAGTAAAATACATACGGTGAAATACACAGATTTTTAAGTGTTCGGTTTTGAGCTTAACAAACACATACGCTCATGTAATCACCATCCCAGTAAGAATATAGAATATTTCCATTGCACCAAAAATTTCCATTGTCCCTTTGTCCAGACAGTGTCTTACCCCGTAGAAACAATAGCTTGATTCCCGTCACCACTGATTAGTTTTGCCTGATTTCAACTTTATTCAGATGAAATCATGTGATATTGACAGCATGTACTGTTTTGTATCTTGTTTCTTTCTCTCAGCATAATGTTTTGGGGATGCATGCATTGGTAACTCGATCCCTTGTATTACTTGGTACTATTTTTTAACTCTATAAAGATTTCATGAATTATCAAATATCTTGTTGAAGGACATTTTACTTGTTTCTAATTTGGTGCTGAGTTTAATAAAGCTGCCAGAAACAGTATTGTGAAAGGCTTTGTGAGGGTATATGTTTTTATCCCCTTGGGTAAATATCCAAGAGTTAAATTTCTAAATTACAGAATAAATGTGGGTTTAAATTTATAGGAAAATGCCAAATAATTTTCCAAAGTGTTGTTCCACTTTATACAACCACCAGGAATGTGTAAAAATTTCTGTCACCACATATTCTTACTAACATTTCATTTTGTCTGACTTCTAAGTTTTAGCTTTTATAATGGGTTTAAAAGTACTGTCATTGTGGTTTAAAAAATTTTTTCCCTGAAAATTAAAAATGATAAACAACTTTTGGCGTACTATAAATAGCAAATCTTTATAACTTACAAGTTGGTATCTTTGTTGCATATATGCACCCATGAGATCTCAACAACAATCAATATAATGAACGTTTTATTTTTCAGTTGCTCAGTCATGTCCGCACTTTGCAACCCAATGGACTGCAGTGTGCCAGGCTTCCCTGCCCTTCACCATCTCCCACAGTTTGCTCAAACTCATGTCCACTGTGTTAGTAATGCCATCCAGCCATTTCATCCTCTTTTGCCCCCTTCTCTTTCTGCCTTCACTCTTTCCCAGCATCAGGGTCTTTTCCAATGAGTCGGCTCTTCACATTAGGAGGTGGAACTTCAGCTTCAGCATCAGTTCTTCCAATGAATATTCAGGACTGATTTCCTTTAGGATTGACTGGTTTGATCTCCTTGCAGTCCAAGGGGCTCTCAAGAGTCTTCTCCAGCACCAAAGTTTGAAAGCATCAATTCTTTGGTGCTCAATCTTCTTTATGATTCAACTCTCACATCCATTCATGACTACTGGAAAAACCATAGCTTTCACTATATGGTCGTTTGTTAGCAAAGTGATGTCTCTGCTTTTTAATGTGCTGTCTAGGTTTGTCATAGCTTTTCTTCCAAAGAGCAAGTGTCTTTTAATTCCATGGCTACAGTCACCATCCACAGTGATTTTGGAACCCAAGAAAATAAATTCTGTCACTGTTTCCATTTTTTCTCTATTTGCCATGAAGTGATGGTACCAGATGCCATGATACTTGTTTTTTGAGTGTTGAGCTTTAAGCCAGCTTTTTCACTCTCCTCTTTTTCCTTCATGAAGAGACTCTTTAGTTCCTCTTCTCTTTCTGCCATTAGGATGGTGTTAATCTGCATATCTGAGGTTATTGAAATTTCTCCTGGCAATCTTGATTCTAGCTGTGAGTCATCCAGCCTCACATTTCATGTGATGTATAGAAGTTAAATTAGCAGGGTGACAATGCACAGCCTTGACGTACTCCCTTCCCAATTTTGCACCCGTCCATTGTTCCATGTCTGGTTCTAACTGTTGCTTCTTGACCTAAATACAGATTTCTCAGGAGGCAGCTATGGTAGTCTGGCATTCAATCCATCTCTTGAATTTTCCACAGTTTGTTGTGTTCCACACAGTCAAAAGCTTTAGCATAGTCAATGAAGCAGAAGTAGATTTTTTTCTGGAATTCCCTTGCCTTTTCTATGATCCAGCCAATGTTGGCAATTTGATCCCTGGTCCATCTGCCTTTTCTAAATCCAGCTTGTAAATCTGGAATTTCTTGCTTCATGTACTGTTAAAGCCTAGCTTGAAGGACTTTGAGCTTACCTTGCTAACGTGAAATGAGCACAATTGTACAGTAGTTTGAACATTCTTTGGCATTCACCTTCTTTGGGATTGGAATGAAAACTGACCTCTTCCAGATTCTGTAGAACCTATCAAATCAAGGCACTAAGATTGCAGAACTGAGAGCTTTGAATTGCCTCATAATGAATAAGAACCAGACGTGTGAGCCAAAAGATAGAAATATAATTTCATGACTTATGTTTCACAAAAATGCCAATACTTCATGTATATTAGATTGGAATTTCAAAATTACAGCTTTTGTGAACTTTCCTAATTGTTTCAGAATATCTTCATTCAAGTTTATAAAAGTAAAAAAGTACAGTTTATGAATGAAAAGCCAGAGAATATGATTTTGTTGAATCTGTGGCAACAATGCTATTATCTCTCAAATAAATCAGATGACAGCTTCTTCATTAGCATCTAGGATGTCAGTATTTAAAACTCTTTCATTCTTGGGCCCATGGAGATACCACCCCTTTCTATGATATCATGACTTGTAACCTTGGAAGTAAGATATGTGTATTTTGGTCTTCATTGCAAGAACAATTAGTTACTAGGCAACTGGTCACATTTGGACTGTTGTTAAAGATGGAAAAGCAAATTCTGCATGCTTTTTGCTTGAGAAATACCAAATGCAAAAGTGTGAATGGAAACAGCAAACTCCATTACCTATGAAAAAATGGAATAGCCATGCTTCCAAATCATTATCTTTGAAATGCTTTTGCCAAAAGGGTAAAAAAGGTAAAGTTGGGGAAGAGCTAACCCAGTAGGATCTTCTTTGAATTCATAGAAGAACTTAATCATTAAAGAAAATAATAATTCTTCCATCATTAAGTCCCTGGGAAGTCAAACCCAGAGATTTAGAATTCTATTAGTCAACAGCCAACCTTTCAACCAGATTTCTATTGTGCTAAATGTGGTATGTTTGACTGCCTTTTTTTCCCCTTGTATTATGTCTTAAGGCATTAATTGGATTCTTGACTCCATAAATGCATTGGTCATGCTTCATACCCATTAATAAAATTACTACTACTATAAAATACAGTGTATAAGGTCTCATGTATTATCACTGATCCTCTTGGCCTTACTCTTTCAACTTGCAAAATTGTATGTGGCCACTTCACATGGCTGTATTTTAACTATCTAAAGGAAATTTCTAATAGCTCATACCACTGTCTTCCAATTTAAAATTTTAAGAGATTGACTCTTAAGATTGAATCTCAATTTTAAGAGATTGACTCTCAAGGGGTTCTTGGATCCAGTTTCCTTTGGAGAAAATAACTTAATAGATTGTGGATCCAAGATTTATCATTTGAAATGCATTCTTTTTAATAAGGGTTGACTTTGACTTCTGAGAGCTAAAGTTGCCTCTGAATCATCTCCCTTTTTAATTTTGCCACCTAATAATCTTCCAGTTTGCACTCATTTTCTGAATTTCAATTGTATCCTGAGATTAGTTCTTTATTCATGTAAAATAATATTTGAGCTCTCTTCCTACTATACTAATCCCTGCTAATCAAAATACTGTCCTTAGATTGACATTGTCAGTATTATATGGGCATTTGTTAGAAATTAAAATTTTCAGATCTTTCAGATTAAACCTACTGAATTGGAACCTGAGCTTTTTAGCATGATCTCCAGGTGATTTGTATTTATATTAAAGTTTGAAAAGTACTGACCTAACCAAATCAATTCTAATATAATATTTAAATAATTTATAAGCTTAGTAATTGCTTTTCTATTTAAATTTATAATAATTTTATTCAGTGATTTCCTCCATCTCAGTCCAGTTGGTGGTCATAAATTACATGAGTCTTATAAGCATGTTTCTTACCTTGAGGAAGAAAGAGAAGAAGGGGTGGAGATACTAGTACTTTCTGCTACTCCTGGAGTTAGGGCAAAATGCTTTTGAAGATTGCCAACTTTGATATTGGATGAGTAGATTAATATAAAATCTCTGGTAGATGGGGTTGTAATAAAAGTAATATACATTAAAATTGGCTGATTTTTTAGATGTATAGGCATAGTACAGCACATCTATCAGCTTACTAACATATTCACTCATTCTTTCCCCATCTTATTAAATGATTACATCAGTGTGTGTTCTGAGTTCTTAGCTCCAAAGCAATTTTTAAGATAAATTGCTGAAGCTTGGTGATTCTATTGACACAAATTTCAGTTGTATTAAAATATGTTTAGGAATTTTGCAATAAGAGATGCTTCTAGGGACTTAATTATTAATATTCCCTTGTGCCTAAATCATTGGGTATAAAAATCCATCGTTAATAGGACATTATAAGTAACCTTCTTATCAAAGAAGTGAACAAGAAAAATAGTGTGCATTATAGCATTAGAGAGAAAGCACCTTTGGTTTGTACTTGGGCTTTTTAAATTTTTTTTTCTGTAATATTTGTGTTTAAGTCAACATCAGTTACCCTGAAGTGAAGAAAGAGTGAGAGAAAAGAGATGGGAAGTACAGACAAATTTTGATGACTCCATTAGAAGTTTAATCTCCATTCAAAACCTTTATACCTTTTAGTAACATGTATAGTCTGAGTTGGTGAGTCTGGATGAAATCAGAGTTGAAAAGATTTTGCAAGACTTATTTGTAACTCATAAATTATAGGTTAACCATTACATCTATAAACATATGTTCACATTTTTTCAAAAAAGACAAGTTTATACTCAGGCTGAGAAGTGGATCCTATTTTTGCATCTTAATCTTATTTTGAAGTAACTTTTATTGCATAGTTTTTGTGTTACCATACAGTGTTAAACTTTTTACAAATCTATGTTATCTATATTTTATAGAAGTAATTTCTTATATTTGAGTGTTTAACTCTGGGCCAAGCACTGTTCATTTCATTCTCCTATAACTTTATAAGTTGTAGATAATATCATTAGCTTCCTTTTACAGGTGAGGGAACTGAAATAAAGAGGTTATATCACTTGACAGTATGTGATTAAATAAAGATGTTTCAGTTCAGTTCAGTCGCTCAGTCATGTCCAACTCTTTGAGACCCCATGAACTGCAGCATGCCAGGCCTCCCTGTCCATCACCAACTCCCGGAGTTCACCCAAACTCATGTCCATTGAGTCAGTGATGCCATCCAGCCATCTCATCCTCTGTCATCCCCTTCTCCTCCTGCCCCCAATCCCTTCCAACATCAGAGTCTTTTCCAATGAGTCAACTCTTCGCATGAGGTGGCCAAAGTATTGGAGTTTCAGCTTCAGCATCAGTCCTTCGAATGGACACCCAGGACTGATCTCCTTTAGAATGGACTAGTTGGATCTCCTTGCAGTCCAAGGGACTCTCAAGAGTCTTCTCCAACACCACAGTTCAAAAGCATCAGTTCCTCAGTGCTCAGCTTTCTTCATAGTCCAACTCTCACATCCACACATGACCACAGGAAAAACCATAGCCTTGACTAGACGAACCTTTGTTGGCAAAGTAATATCTCTGCTTTTCAATATACTGTCTAGGTTGGTCATAACTTTTCTTCCAAGGAGTAAGCGTCTTTTAATTTCATGGCTGCAATCACCATCTGCAGTGATTTTGGAGCCCCCAAAAATAAAGTCTGAAACTGTTTCCACTGTTTCTCCATCTATTTCCCATGAAGTGATGGGACCAGATGCCATGATCTTAGTTTTCTGAATATTGAGCTTTAAGCCCACTTTTTCACTCTCCTCTTTCACCTTCATCAAGAGGCTTTTTAGTTCCTCTTCACTTTCTGCCATAAGGGTGGTATCATCTGCATATCTGAGGTTATTAATATTTCTCCCAGAAATCTTGATTCCAGCTTGTGCTTCTTCCAGCCCAGCATTTCTCAACTAAGTTAATCTCAAGATATATGATATGTGCTATTATTAAAAATAAATTCAATTAAAAGAGAAGTGTAGTAAACTGAACAAATATTCTGTCATTTTCCTTTCCTCAATTCCATTTTCAGTAAGAGAAGTAGGCACTACTAGTTGTTTTGCCAATATTTTAGACCTTTTTAAAACATTTAGACATAACCATATTATAAACACAATTATATATATTAACATTTTCAAATATGATTGATTTTCTGTGATACATTAAATATTCCTGGGAAGCAACATGACACAGTCAGAATAGATGACCCATTTTGAATGTTTTGTACCTTCCCAGTCCCATTTTTCCTCTTCATAACCTAACCTAAATTTTGTGGGCTTTTTCCTTTTGGCTTTATTTACTTTTTTTTTTTTGTTTTTGTAATCTTATTTATTTTTCATTAAAGGATAATTGCTTTATAGAATTTTTCTGTTCTGTCAAACCTCAACATGAATCAGCTATAGTTATATACACACACATATGCTTGACTTTATATGTTAACCATCCCTAAAATAATATTTAGTTTTGAATGTCCATGTACTGTATGTAAGCACAAAAATACAGTGTACATTTTTTCTGTGACTAGCTTTTCTAAATGATCCCTATGTTCCTGCAGTTCAGTCATATCATCTTTTTCATTTCTGAATATTAGTAGAAAATTCTTTATCCACTCTACTGGGTAAAGTTGAGTGGTTTGGAAATTGTTCCCATTATGAGAAGAGTCACTATAAACCTTTTTATGAATATCATCCAAACTTATATATAAGATTTTATAGGTTTATAAGCTCTTTTAGGATTGATTAACTGATGAATATCAAGTTATTTTCATAGTGGTTACACCAGTTTATTCTCCCACAAGCAATGGACAAGAAATCTCTATCCTGTGTAACTACTAACACTTGGTATTATTTGAAATTTTAGTTTTGCCAACTTGGTTGGTGTGAAGTGGTTTTCCATTTTATTTCAGTCAGTGTGTCCCTGATTATTAATTTAGTTCAGAAGTTTTTCTTGGTTATTTATAATTTTGATTTCCTCTTATGTGAAATGTCTATTAAAATGTTTTACCCTTCTCTCTTTTTTGATGACTTGAAACTTTTATTACATTTAAGATACAAAATATATCTTAAGATACAATATATATTTTATTATTTTCTGAGCTATAAATATTCTCTCTTAGTTTTTGGATTATCTCTCAACTCATTTAATTGTGGCTTAGATAAACATGTATTTTGTTTTAATGTAATTAACAAATTTTCTGTGTATATATTGATTTTTTGTGTGTAGAGTTTGAACTATCCTTCCTTTCCCCGAGTATCTAAGGATAATCTCCTATATTAATTTTTAAACTTTTACAAATACTGTTTCACAATTAGGTCTTTAATGTTCTCAGAATAGATTTTTGTGTATCCTATGTAGTATGGGATGTGATTTTAGTTTTCCCCTATCGACTAACCATTGGTTGAGTAACATTTACTGCAATTTCTATTTTTCACTGATCTGCTTTACCAACTGCATTTGGTATTTGGTCTGCATTTACCCTTGATAAATGTTCTGTCCTTGACCAGACTCTAATCAGGCTCCTCAGAGCTCTTTTACAATTAGGTCCCATCTTTGGGTAACTAAAATGGACTGGAATGGGTGAATTTAACTCAGATGACCATTATATCTACTACTGCGGGCAGGAATCCCTCCGAAGAAATGGAGTAGCCATCATGGTCAACAAAAGAGTCCGAAATGCAGTACTTGGATGCAATCTCAAAAACGACAGAATGATCTCTGTTCATTTTCAAGGCAAACCATTCAGTATCACAGTAATCCAAGTCTATGCCCCAACCAGTAATGCTGAAGAAGCTGAAGTTGAATGGTTTTATGAAGACCTACAAGACCTTTTAGAACTAACACCCCAAAAAGATGTCCTTTTCATTATAGGGGACTGGAATGCAAAAGTAGGAAGTCAAGAAGCACCTGGGGTAACAGGCAAATTTGGCCTTGGAATATGGAATGAAGCAGGACAAAGACTAATAGAGTTTTGCCAAGAAAATGCACTGGTCATAGCAAACACCCTCTTCCAACAACACAAGAGAAGACTCTACACATGGACATCACCAGATGGTCAACACCAAAATCAGATTGACTATATTCTTTGCAGCCAAAAATGGAGAAGCTCTATACAGTCAGCAAAAACAAGACCGGGAGCTGACTGTGGCTCAGATCATGAATTCCTTATTACCAAATTCAGACTGAAATTGAAGAAAGTAGAGAAAACCACTAGGCCATTCAGGTATGACCTAAATCAAATCCCTTATGATTATACAGTGGAAGTGAGAAATAGATTTAAGGGCCTATATCTGATAGATAGAGTGCCTGATGAACTATGGAATGAGGTTCATGACATTGTACAGGAGACAGGGATCAAGACCATCCCCATGGAAAAGAAATGCAAAAAAGCAAAATGGCTGTCTGGGGAGGGCTTACAAATAGCTGTGAAAAGAAGAGAAGTGAAAAGCAAAGGAGAAAAGGAAGGATATAAACATCTGAATGCAGAGTTCCAAAGAATAGCAAGAAGAGATAAGAAAGCCTTCCTCAGTGATGAATGCAAAGAAAGAGGAAAACAACAGAATGGGAAAGACTAGAGATCTCTTCAAGAAAATTAGAGATACCAGGGGGACATTTTATGTAAAGATGGGCTCAATAAAGGACAGAAATGGTATGGACCTAACAGAAGCAGAAGATATTAAGAAGAGGTGGCAAGAATACACAGAACTGTACAAAAAAGATCTTCACGACCCAGAAAATGATGATGGCGTGATCACTCACCTAGAGCCAGACATCCTGGAATGTGAAGTCAAGTGGGCCTTAGAAAGCATCACTATGAATAAAGCTAGTGGAAGTGATGGAATTCCAGTTGAGCTATTTCAAATCTTGAAAGATGATGCTGTGAAAGTGCTGCACTCAATATGCCAGCAAATTTAGACAACTCAGCAGTGGCCACAGGACTGGAAAAGGTCAGTTTTCATTCCAATCCCAAAGAAAGGCAATGCCAAAGAATGCTCAAACTACCACACAATTGTACTCATCTCACATGCCAGTAAAGTAATGCTCAAAGTTCTCCAAGCCAGGCTTCAGCAATATGTGAACCGTGAACTTCCTGATATTCAAGCTGGTTTTAGAAAAAGCAGACGAACCAGAGATCAAATTGCCAACATCCGCTGGATCATGGAAAAAGAAAGAGTTCCAGAAAAGCATCTATTTCTGCTTTATTGACTATGCCAAAGCCTTTGACTGTGTGGATCACAATAAACTGTGGAAAATTCTCAAAGAGATGGGAATACCAGGCCACCTGACCTGCCTCTTGAGAAACCTATATGCAGGTCAGGAAGCAACAGTTAGAACTGGACATGGAACAACAGACTGGTTCCAAATAGGAAAAGGAGTACATCAAGGCTGCATATTGTCACCCTGCTTATTTGACTTATATGCAGAGTACATCATGAGAAACGTTGGACTGGAAGAAACACAAGCTGGAATCAAGATTGCCAGGAGAAATATCAATAACCTCAGAAATGCAGATGACACCACCCTGATGGCAGAAAGTGAAGAGGAACTAAAAAGCCTCTTGATGAAGGTGAAGGATGAGAGTGAAAAAGTGGGCTTAAAGCTCAACATTCAGAAAACAAAGATCATGGCATCCGGTCCCATCACTTCATGGCAAATAGATGGGGAAATAGTGTCAGACTTTATTTTTTTGGGCTCCAAAATCACTGCAGATGGTGACTGCAGCCATGAAATTAAAAGATGCTTACTCCTTGGAAGGAAAGTTATGACCAACCTAGATAGCATATTCAAAAGCAGAGACATTACTTTGCCAACAATGGTCCGTCTAGTCAAGGCTATGGTTTTTCTTGTGGTCATGTATGGATGTGAGAGTTGGACTGTGAAGAAGGCTGAGTGCCGAAGAATTGATGCTTTTGAACTGTGGTGTTGGAGAAGACTCTTGAGAGTCCCTTTGACTGCAAGGAAATCCAACCAGTCCATTCTGAAGGAGATCAGCCCTGGGATTTCTTTGGAGGGAATGATGCTGAAACTGAAACTCCAGTACTTTGGCCACCTCATGCGAAGAGTTGACTCATTGGAAAAGACTCTGATGCTGGGAGGGATTGGGGGCAGGAGGAGAAGGAGACGGCAGAGAATACGACTGTGGATGGCATCACTGACTCGACGGACGTGAGTCTGAGTGAACTCTGGGAGTTGTGATGGACAGGGAGGCGTGGCATACTGCGATTCCTGGGGCATGAAGAGTCGGACACGACTGAGCGACTGAACTGAACTGAACTTGGGTATATCCTGAAGAGGCCTTTTCAGCAAGTATCCTGCTAAGTGAGTTTAGACAGAATCCCGCACTCTGGATATCTGATCACCCTCAGTGGCTGACCAAATTCTTCATCCCCCACCATCTCCCAGGTATTAGCCTGATGATGCTGGTCAGTCTTCAGCTAGAATCCTGTTAGATCAGCTTAGCCAGAAATCTCCCTTACTCCTTGTGTTCCCTCTTAGTAATTATCCACACTTACATACACTCCCCCATACAAATAGACAGACAGACAGACACACACACACATGCACATGTGTGTGCTCTGCACCTTAGGTGTGAATTTCCATTTTCCTTGTATAATATTTGAAGTTGAGCACAGTCTCTCTTCCCTGTTGCAAAACCCTGTTACAGTAGTCCTTATACCTATATTGCATGGTGGTCTTGAATAAAATCTGCCTTACTATTTCAATGTGTCACTGTAATTTTATCTTTAACATAATCTATGTAGTGTGAATTTCTATAGCAATGTATGTAAGGAGCAGCCTATGGTTATGAATTCTAAAAAGATACTTTTTTCCTGCTACACTCAGTGCCAGAATTTGAAACAGGCAATTTTCTTTAAGTGTAAAATTTAACCACTAAGTTGTAGATGTAACCTTAGGCATCTTGTTTTATAATTGCTATCTTCTTTTACACACCTCAATTTGGATGAGCCCTGGGCTTAGTCTAATAACCTTTGAATTCTGAAATGCTTCAAACTTCAGCTCAAATTAACCCCATCTTGATGAATGTCCTAAGGAGAAAAATCAGTTTTCATGTACACTTTTATCAGCAACATCTGATTATTACTTATATTTTGATCAGTTCTTAGCACATTAAGATGATTATAAAATATATTTTATTTTGCATTTTTAGTTACTTACAGTAGTTATGTCTGTCCAGAGAATGTACTGCCATATAATGGACAACCATCCATAATGATATCTTAACTTTAGACAGGACATTGTTTTATTGTTTGAGTCTTTGATGTAGGGAACATGGCTATAAGATTTATCTGAATACCAAATGTGTGACTCTGTAGTGCTTTGTATAAGTAAAATTTAATGTGATTTGATTACTCACATATATAGACCTTGTCTTTGCTTTTGCATCTCAAACTCTTTTTGTTTTTACCAGTGTCTTGGATATTTTAGTACTCTTAATCAACTCCATTCAAATATAAAGGGAAATAGGGAAGTGAAAGAGCAGCAAAGAGTAGCACTTGCCAGCTTAGACTCTAGGTGTCTTGGGTTTTCTACTTAATAGCTGTGAGATTTCAGAAGTTAGTCATCTGTATATACCTCATTTTCTTCATTTGCAAGAAAGAAAGAATGGAATACTAATGATATCTACGCCATAGGATTTTTCTAAGGATTAAGTAGGTTAATATGATGAATGTTTTCAGAAAACTGTCTGGCACATAGTAAGTACTATGTAAATACAGAGTGTCATTACAAAGAAGAGCTTTTTAACCCCCAAACATATTTTTCTAAACTTTAACAATAGAAAGGGAAAAAAATTAACTAACAAAGTTACTTATTTATTCTTAGATTTTATTATTCATGGCTTCTCTTCCCAATAATAAACATGATGAGAAAGTTAGCTGCTGGAAACTATCTTGCGTTTGTTTTTTGACTCTTCTCTGGTCATTAACATAAAGGGTCATCGTGATTTTGTATTGGAGATGCTTTTGGAGGTTATTTCATTATGGAGCTTCTAAATGTGGAGACTGCTTTCAGAACATCCCTGACAAATACTCCCTAAACCTCAGATTTGCTGTAACACTTGAAGAAATGGAAATAACTCTAATTTTAAGGCAGTCTGCACTGTTGTTGCTGAATGGCTGTAATTTTTATGAAGTTCTACTTTATATTGTATCAAAAATAATGCTCCCTTTAACTTCTATGCAGTGTATTTTGTTCTGCCACCTAAATAATGTGTCCACTACATCTTATATCAAAAAGGAAGCATACTACTTCCTTTACAAATACATGAATCAACTATTTTAAAAGCATTTATTTAGCAAAGCTCATTGGACAGAATAGGTATTTAAAATATTATTTTCCCATCATCAACTTTCTGCTTCTTTTTAAAATATGTCTTTCTGCTCATTGCTTTCTATCTCCTGCTCTCCTTTCCTCGTTTTCTTATTCCCACTGAAGTCCTTAGAAGGTATATTTTACATACCTTAAAAACTTTCCTCTGTACAGTCTCCAAGCCCTTACCTTTATAGTGTGGTTGCATTACTAATTGCCATCCTGTCCTGACCTTTCCTTTCATCACTTGAATTTCCAATTATATCTTAACATGTAGCTCAAAGTACTATAGAAAGCACTCATCTCGTTTCCTCCATTGTACTAGCCATATACTGTGATGCTGGATACCGTAAACCTTCACTTAGCTTTTATTTACCTAATTTAGGTTGTACGGTAAACTTGCGGTCCTTCAAAATCTGCAAGGGCTTTTACATCAATTGCTTTCATTTAAGGATTCCAACTTTCAGATTGCAGTTGTACAATTGAATATTTAGCCTAAAGTCAAGGCTTTGTATTTATTCCTATTGAATTTTAATCTTATTATTACTTCTGTCTATAATTTGGGCCTGTCAGGATATTTCCATCTTGATTTGACAATTCTTCCCAAGACATGCCGACAGGAAATTTGAAAAATCTGACTTCCATTTCTTTGTCCAAGTTATTGAGCAGGTTTTCCAAATACACTTTTAGAACCACTCTCAAAATACCAACCTACTGATATACATTGTTTCAATATATTTATTTAAGCTATTATGCCTCTACAAACTCTGTTATTAATACTATGTGAAAACATTTGCATGCTTTCAATTAGGATGTATTGAAAGGTTTTACATGTATGGCATTCATCTGACCTGCTAATCTGGAAGCTGCTTTCAAAAAGCAAAGTATTTAAATTTTCTGTGACATTCTAAGTCAATTTATTCCCATTCCTAGAAAATGTATCTTTATTTAAATGTTCACAAGCCATCTGTACAAAAATCTTTGCTAGAATTTTGCCAAAGTATAATTTAGAGGTATTTAGCAGTAGCATATGAAATCCCCCTTGCCATGTCTGAAAATCTGGAGCAACATGTGCTAGTGTTTAGCTTTCTGGCAGATCGCCTATCCTCAGTAGATTCCCAAAACTTACTGAAAATGCTTTTATATTCATTCACATCTGATGAATATATTTTCTCAGGACCCTATTACTTAATTCCTCTGAATATAGGTGCTTTGAATTTGTTCAGGAAGGTACGCCACCTCACTGTCTCATTTAGTAAGTCATGTTTTAATCACTCTATAATCTTCATAAAATCTTTTCCATTCTTCCAGTTTGAAGATAATTCTGCCAGATGGAGAAGATGAAAGCAAATGCATCTTACATAGTAGTATTTCTTTTTTTCTCATCTGTCTTTAACTTTATGAAAAATTGAGGTCATCCCTTCTATTTTTATTTTTTTTTAACCTTACTCCCGTGTGTGTAAAATTGTTTTTAGTCTCCTTAGATTTTTCTTCAAAGCTTCAGTACATTGTGGCCACTGGTCTAGTGAACTTCGGCCTCTTAACATTGGTGTTGCTCTTTGATCACGTGCCCTCGGTTTCTCAGTAGTCATGTATGGATGTGAGAGTGGGACCCTAAAGAAGACTGAGCATCGAAGAATTGATGCTTTTGAATTGTGGTGGTGGAGAAGACTCTTGAGAGTCCCTTGGACAGCAAGGAGATCAAACCAGTCAATCCTAAAGGAAATCAGCTCTGAATATTCATTGGAAGGACTGATGCTGAAGCTCCAGTACTTAGGCCACCTGATGTGAAGAGCCAACTCACTGGGAAAGACCCTGCTGCTGGGAAAGATTGAGGGCAGGAGGAGAAGGGGGTGACAGAGGATGAGTTGGTTTGATGGCATCACTGACTCAATGGACATGAGTCTGAGCCAACTCTGAGAGATAGTGAAAGACAGGGAAGCCTGGCATGCTGCAATCCATGGGGTCGCAAAGAGTCAGACATGACTTAGCGACTGAACAACAACATCAGTTTTCTAATTCTTCAAATCTTAGTTTATTAGTAGTTTTCTTATTTGGGTAATTTTTAATTAATTGGCTACTTTTTATCCTCTATATTTTATAAAATTTTATTTGAAGACTTTCCCACTTTCAGTCAAACTATAGAATTTCTTTTCTCATATTAAACATTCATCTGATTTCCTAAGGCCTGGCATCTGTGTACCTATCTGAATGTAATCAACTCAATTCCTTTATTATTAAAAACATTAAAATTATATCTTAATTTTCTTCCAGCTTTCTATACTTTATTATAAGCTATTTCTTCTTTAACTCCAGAAACAAGTCCAGATTAATAAAAACCCTTGATCCCCCTAACTTATGAGATCACTTTTGGCAGAATATTACTGTGTCCAGACAGTTGATATTTTTAAAATCACAGATTTGTTTTGCTGCTCTTCTTATTCTCTATATGTCTAGAATATCTGTAATCTATTAATTTCCTCCAAAGCATTATCCTTTCCGCAGAATTAACTTGAATATAGCTTATGAGCCCCATTCATACTAAACCCTACAAGTCTTGAATTTTTGCACAGGTAAATGCAGTATTTTTCCTTTTCTAAGTGACTTTATTAAAAAGAAGAATGAACGTTTAATATAAATTTCTATAGAAATACTTATTTTACCTGACTGTGATTGTTTTTAACCTCCACTGCCTGTGTATTTTTGGTTCTTATATTCAAGCCATAAATAGTGTTGTAGAAGTCTCAGGTACACTCATGAGAACATATACATTTTTGTTGTTTTAGAAACAAGCGTATTTCACCTTCTACATTCTTTGCAGTGAGACACAGATATGTATGTATTGTGTGTATGCATATCTGTGGCACTCGTCTAACATGAACATACATGAGTATTGTTCCTGACCATCATCTTTAGTTTGCTCCTGATAATTACTGAAATCTTTTCCATAGATTTTTTTCCCTTTTTATCATACAACTTCGTCCTACATAGTATATAGTTGCTCAGTGTAATTTAGGATTGTGTGCTCTTGGTTTTAAATTTCACTTTGATGGTTTAAAAAAAAAGTTCACTCTATTGCCCACCAAGAATACTGATGCTAATTTTCAGAGGAGTACTTTCTGCTTGGCTATAGGCCACCATTTAATATTCATCTATGAAATAACCTTGTCTACAATATCAAATATATATTTTAAACACTACTAATTCAACAAACGATGGAGTAGTTTCTGGCGATGCAATGGTGTCAAGATTAACAGGGTTCCTACCCTCATGGAACTCATGCACCTGTGAGGGAGACATGTAGCAAATCACTATACATATAAAGCAGTTATTGGATTTGATCAGACCATAAAGGACATATGCAAGGTGATGTGAATGGAAGAAACTGAAAAAGGGCGAATTATATTAGATAAGGTTGGGACTGCCAGAATAGGTCTCAAGTAGAAAAAAAGGAAGAGAAAATTAGTGTTCTTATTCGACTCTTATTTCCTTCCAGGGATATTAAAGAGACTAGGGATACATTTGCTACCATGTAAGTCAGCTAAAGTCAGTGAGTTTCAAAATTTCAGACAGGGTTCTTGAATATATTAATAATAAAGACAGCAACCATCATTATTGTATCTACATCTACTTCCAGATCCATGTTAGAGACTCATAGGCAATGAAAACCCATCTTTTCTCCGTGAGGTTGTTAAAAGGATCTAACCATTTGCTTCTTGTTCATTTTAAGGTTGTATTGGATGCTTGATGCTGTTATTTCCTCAAAACATTCCTACTTATTGCTCTACTCAGTGGGAAAATATAAAGTTCAAATAGTGTTACTTTCCTCCTCTTTTGTTCTATGTTATTATTTCCTTCATCAGTATCTTGATCCTGGCTTTGGCTTTATTTTGTACCTTTAGATTCTTTTTCTTTTTTGTAAAATCTCTTCCCCTTTGTCTAATAAAATTCTTCATCTTTATTAAAGAGTGAAGGATAGATATGTGTACCTCAAGGTCACTAATTATATGCACAGATAGTGAGTCTCATCTCACTCTAATATGGGAGGCTCACATAGAATCTGTACCTCTGCTTCTGTGCATTCCTACCCTCTGGAAAACAGCCAGTCGGGTAAAGGAATCAGGGCTAATATGGGTCTTTGAGTTCAAAGTTGCATGTTCTTTCCCACACACAACACAGTGTGAAGTGGAGATTTGGTAAGTTTCCAGTTTAGCAGACTGTGTAATGAAACTGGATGGTTAAGATCTCCTCAGTTCACGTTGGGTTCTTCTTCATTAGGTTGTAAACAGATGGATAAAGTACAGTGGGTGATTTCCAAACTTTATAAATTTTTTGCAACATGGAAGAAGTTCATGGCAAAAAAGGACACAACATGTAATGATTAAATGAATAAACTTGGGCATCTGATTAAAGTTCTGAAATTATGGTTCAACAAATTATGATGTCAAGCAGTTAATTATAAGTTAAAAGCCTTATTTTCTTAAGATGTCAACTCTTTTATTTATTCTTTCTTACCATGTATTTGTTAAATATTGCTGGAGGTCAATATGTCATGTGGACCTATGCATATGAAAGCCATGGTGATTTTTCAGTTTATTAATATTATAAAGAACTCTCAAAATTGAACTCAGGATATTTTAGTAGTCAGTTCAGTTCAGTTGCTAAGTCGTGTCCAACTCTTTGCGACCCCATGAACCACAGCACGCCAGGCCTCCCTGTCCATCACCAGATCCTGGAGTCCACCCAAACCCACATCCATTGAGTTGGTGATGCCATCCAACCATCTCATCCTCTGTCGTCCCTGTCTTCTCCCGCCCTCAATCTTTCCCATAATCAGGGTCTTTTCAAATGAGTCAGCTCTTCGCATCAGGTGGCCAAAGTTTTGGAGTTTCAACTTCAACATCAGTCCTTCCAATGAACATCAAGGACTGATCTCCTTTAGGATGGACTGGTTGGAACTCCTTGCAGTCCAAGGGACTCTCAAGAGTCTTCTCCAACACCACAGTTCAAAAGCATCAATTCTTTGGCACTCAGCTTTCTTTATAGTCCAACTCTCACATCCATACATGACCACTGGGAAAACCATAGCCTTGACTAGACGGACCTTTGTTGACAATGTCTCTGCTTTTAGTAGTAGAAATATGGAATTCTGTAGATCCTGAGACAATCATTTGTCCCCTGTAATAAACACTAGATAGATTTATCCTTTTATGGCTTTGGAGATCTGACATAAAAGTTTAATGGCTGTGGTATGTTTTTCTACGATGTATATTATTTTCTCAGGTTATGTTTCTAGATTACTTGTAGGGAATTTTAATCATAAATACAACTTGTAAGTGCAGTAATAAAATAGGTTATTATTGATATATTAGTAATAGAAAGTTAGAAAATTTAATGTTTCCCACCATGAAGAAAAAAGTTAATTATCCCATTAAAATTGTATTTTTTATTTTAATGATTTATTACTTTTGCCTAGAGGTTTCCCACCTTTTAAGAAAATTGGGCATTATTACAGGCAGATGTATGCCTGAAGAAAACTTGATTTATTATTAATATTTGTTTTATATGCCATTATTTTTTTATATCTCCCCATTTTAGAAAAATAAAACAGCACATCAGTATAACTAGTGTTCAAACTAAGTGCATGTCAGATTGTTCACTAGAAAAGAAGGTAACTGAAAACTCTTCTGTCATTTTGTGAAACAATATGCAGGCAATCTTTCTATAGCATGCTGTTTGCAAGTATGTAAGGGCACCTTGTGTGAACTCTAACTTACTTTCCTTACTCTGCTCTTATTCTAATAAGTCCTACTGTCAATCAAAAAGCATAAATGTGTTGGAATCACTGGGCCAGTTGATATACTGAACTATAAGGTTTCTTTCTGTGTACTGACAGTTTTCTCAATATTGAATCAAGTGTCAGTAAGAAACCACTTGTATGTATTAAGCTCCATAATCTTTAGAATGTTTTATTATTACATAATGAATGATTCATGTCCATTAAGGAAATTAGAAAATATTCTATAAACAAAATGAAAAAATTTAAAAGGATTATTGTTTTACCAATGAAATACACCATTTTGGTGTATATGCATTTTCATTATTTTATTTTTTTAACTTATGTATTTTTAATTGGAGGATAATTGCTTTACAATGTTGTGTTGGTTTCTGCCATACATCAACATGACTCAGTCATGGGTATGCATATGTTCCTTCCCTACTGAAGCCCCCTCCCAGCCCATCCTACCCCTCTAGGTTGTCACAGAGCACCAGGTTGAGTTCCCTATATTAATCAGCAACTTCCCATTAGCTGTCTATTTTACAAATGGTAATATATATAGTTCACTGCTACTCTCTCAGTTCATCCCACCCTCTCCTGCCCCTGCTATGTCCATAAGCCTGTTGTCTATGTCTGAGTTCTCTATTCCTTCCCTGCAAATAGGTTCATCAGTACTATTTTTCTAGATTCCATATGTATGCATTAATATATGATACTTGTTTTTCTCTTTCTGACTTATTTCACTCTGTATAACAGGTTCTAGGTTCATCCACCTCACTGGAACTGATTCAAATCCATCCCTTTTTGATGACAGAGTAATATTTCATTGCATATGTGTATCTCAACTTCTTTATCCGTTCATCTGTTGATTGACACATAGGTTGCTTCCATGTCATGGCTATTGTAAATAGTGCTACACTGAATATGGGGGTACATGTGTCTTTTTAAATTATGGTTTTCTCAGAGTATATGCCCAGTAGTGGGATTGCCCCCCTCAGTGGTTCTTTTGAAGTTGCCTGGCCGGAGAAGGCGATGGCACCCCACTCCAGTACTCTTGCCTGGAAAATCCCATGGATGGAGGAGCTGGTGGGCTGCGGTCCATGGGGTCACGGGGAGTCGGACACGACTGAGAGACTTCACTTTCACTCTCACTTTCATGCATTGGAGAAGGAAATGGCAACCCACTTCAGTGTTCTTGCCTGGAGAATCCCAGGGACGGGGGAGCCTGGTGGGCTGCTGTCTATGGGGTCGCACAAAGTCGGACACGACTGAAGTGACTTAGCAATGGGATTGCTAAGAACTATAAAAATGATAGTTTTATTCCTGGTTTTTGAAGAAATCTGCATACTCTTCTCCATAGTGGCTGTATCAATTTAGATTTCTACCGGCAGTGCAAGAGAGTTCCCTTTTCTCTGCACCCTCTCCAGCATTTATCATTTGTAGGCTTTTTGATGATGGCCATTCTGACTGACATGAGGTATCACCACAGTGATACTTCACTGTAGTTGTGATGTCTTTCTCTAATAATAAGTGATGTTGAGCATTTTTTTTTCTTGTGTTTATTAGCCATAGGTCTATCTTCTTTGGAGAAATGTCTGTTTAAGTCATCTACCCATTTTTTTATTGGATTGTTTGTTTTTCTGATGTTGAGCTACATGAGCTGCTCGCATTTTTGGAGACTGATCCTTTGTGAGTTGCTTAATTTGCAGTTATTTTCTCCCATTCTGAGTATTGTCTTTTCATCTTGTTTATGGTTTCCTTTGCTATGCACAAGTTTTTAAGTTTAATTATGTCCCATTTCTTTATTTTTGTCTTTATTCCTTTACAGGACTGGTCATAGACATTTTATTTTTTAAATGTATTTAAAGTAATTTAGAATTTTTATCTTAGAGTACTTTTTCCCTTTATTTTCAGTACTGCTCCTCTTTTTCTCTATCACCATCTCTTCCATGTACAAAGATTTTAAAATACCTAAATGCTGGTAAGAAAATGATGTTTAATGGTAAATGATAGAACCTAAAATATTTTTTGAAACTACATAATGGTGACAACATTTACTGAAAATATATTTAAGCATTGCTTTTTGGAAACTTCCTAGAAATAGGCGCCAAGCAAAAGGCCTTATACTTATTCCTCATATTTGATTAAGTAACCTTAGGAACACAGAAGATGGTGGAGATGACTGTATATACAAGATGGCAGAGTAGAAGGACCTGTGTTCATCTTCTCCTGCGAGAACTCCAAAATTGCAACTTGCCGCTGAACAGCTGTCGACAGGAGACTGTTTGATGTTGGTTTAGATGCTAAGTCATGTCCAACTCTTATGACACCATGGACTGCAGCCTGCCAGGCTCCTCTGTCCATGGGATTCTCCAGGCAAGAATACTGGAGTGGGTTGCCATTTCCTTTTCCAGAGGATCTTCCCGACCCAGAAGAATGCTGGATCCCACCAAAAAGAGATACCCGACATCCAAGGGCAAAGGAGAAGCCCCGGCAAGACTGTAGAAATGGCAAAATCATGTTTAGAATCAAATCCCATACCCGCCAGAGACGCTTGGAGGGCTCAAACAAACGTTGTGAGCACCAGGACCCAGAGACCCCACAGAGCCTGAGCCAGAACTGTATTTGAGTGTCTCCTGTGGAGGTACATATCAGCAGTGGCCTGCCACAGGAGCAGGGGCTCTGGGTGCAACAGAGGTGGGAATGGCATAAGCCCTCTTGGAGAAGGTCACAATTAACCCCACCATAGAGCCACCAGAGCTTACACAGGACTGGGGAAACCGACTCTTGGAGGGCACAAACAGAACCTTGTGCACATCAGGACCCAGGAGAAAGGAGCAGTGACCCCACAAGAGACTGACCCAGACTGGCCTGGGAGTGCCGAGGAGTCTCTAGTGGAGGCGTGGGTCATTGGTGGCCTGCTTCAGGGTCAGGGGACTGAGTGCAGCAGCGCGTGCATGGGACCTTTTTCAGGAGGTTGCCATTATCTTCATTACTTCTACCATAGGTTGGCCTATCACAGCCCCGCCCATCAACAGAAAATTGGATTAAAGATTTACTGAGCATGGCCCTGCCCATCAGAACAAGACCCAGTTTCCCCCTCAGTGAGTCTCTCCCATCAGGAAGCTTCCATAAGCCTTTTATTCTTATCCATCAGAAGGCAGACAGAATGAAAACCATAGTCACAGAAAACTAACCAAACTGATCACATGGACCACAGCCTTGTCTAACTAATGAGACTATGAGCCATGCTGTGTAGGGCCACCCAAGACGGGTTATGGTGGAGAGTTCTGACAAAATGTGGTCCACTGGAGAAGGGAATGGCAAACCACTTCAGTGTTCTTGCCTTGAGAACCCCATCAACAGTATGAAAAGGCAAAAAGATAGGACACTGAAAGATGAACTCCCCAAGTCAGTAGGTACCCAATATACTACTGGAGATCAGTGGAGAAATAACTCCAGAAAGAATAAAGAGATGGAGCCAAAACAAAAACAACACCCAGTTGTGAATGTGACTGGTGATGGCAGTAAAGTCCAATGGTGTAAAGCACAATTTTGCATAGGGACCTGGAATGTTAGGTCCATGAATCAAGGCAAATTGGAAGTGGTCAAACAGGAGATGGCAAGAGTGAACATCAAAATTTTAGGAATCAGCAAACTAAAATGGACTGGAATGGGTGAAATTAAGTCAAATGACCGTTATATCTACAACTGTGGGCAAGAATCCCTTAGAAGAAATGGAGTAGCCATTATAGTCAATAAAAAGTCCAAAATGCAGCACTTGGATGCAATCTCAAAAATGGCAGAATGATCTCTGTTCATTTCTGAGGCAAACCATTCAATATCACAGTAATCCAAGTGTATGCCCCAACCAGTAATGCTGAAGAAGCTGAAGTTGAATGGTTCTATGAAGAATTACAAGAACTTCTAGAACTAACACCCCCAAAAGATGTCCTTTTCATTACAGGGGACATGAATGCAAAAGTAGGAAGTCAAGAAACACCTGGAGTAACAGGCAAATTTGGATTGGAGTACAAAAAATCACTGCAGATGGTGACTGCAGCCATGAAATTAAAAGACACTTACTCCTTGGAAGGAACATTATGACCAACCTAGATAGCATATTCAAAAGCAGAGACATTACTTTGCCAACAAAGGTTCGTCTAGTCAAGGCTATGGTTTTTCCTGTGGTCATGTATGGATGTGAGAGTTGGACTGTGAAGGAGTCTGAGCGCCAAAGAATTGATGCTTTTGAACTGTGGTGTTGGAGAAGACTCTTGAGAGTCCCTTGGACTGCAAGGAGATCCAACCAGTCCATTCTAAAGAAAATCAGTCCTGGGTGTTCTTTGGAAGGAATGATGCTAAAGCTGAAACTCCAGTACTTTGGCCACCTCATGCGAAGAGTTGACTCATTGGAAAAGACTCTGATGCTGGGAGGGGTTGGGGGCAGGAGGAGAAGGGGACAACAGAGGATAAGATGGTTGGATGGCATTACTGACTCGATGGATGTGAGTCTGAGTGAACTCTGGGAGTTGGTGATGGACAGGGAGGCCTGGCATGCTGCGAATCATGGGGTCGCAAAGAGTTGGACACGACTGAGTGACTGAACTGAACTGAACAAAAAAGCAGGGCAAAGGCTAATAGAGTTTTGCCAAGAGAACATACTGTTCATTGCAAACACACCAACAACACAAGAGAAGACTCTACACATGGACATCACCAGATGGTCAAACCAAAATCAGATTGATTATATTCTTTGCAGCCAAAGATGGAGAAGGTCTATACAGTCAGCAAAAACAAGACCAGGAGCTGATTGTGGCTCAGATCATGAACTCTTTATTGCCAAATTCAGACTTAAATCAAATTAGGGAAAACCACTACACCATTGAGGTATGACCTAAACAAATCCATTACAATTAAACAGTGGAAGTGACATATAGATTCAAGGGATTAGATCTGTTAGATAGAGTGCCTGAAGAACTATGGACAGAGGTTAATGACATTGTACAGGAGACAGGGCATGAGACCATCCCCAAGAAAAAGAAATGCAAAAAGGCAAAATGGTTGTCTGTGGAGGCCTTACAAATAGCTGAGAAAAGAAGAGAACCTAAAGGCACAGGAGAAAAGGAAAGATATACCCATCTGAATGCAGAGTTCCAAAGAATAGCAAGGAGAGATAAGAAAGCCTTCCTTAGTGATCAATGCAAAGAAATAGAGGAAAGCAATAGAATGGGAAAGACTAGAGATTTCTTCAAGAAAATTAGAGATATAAAGGGAACATTTCATGCAAAGATGGGCATAATAAAGGACAGAAATGATATGGACCCAATAGAAACTTGGATATTAAAAAGAGTTGGCAAGAATACACAAAAAACTATATAAAAATGTTCTTCATGACCCAGATAACCATGATGGTGTGATCACTCACCTAGAGCCAGACATCCTGGAATGCTAAGTCAAGTGGACCTTAGGAAGCATCACTACAAGAAAAGCTAGTGGAGGTGATGGAATTCCAGTTGAGCTATTTCAAATCCTAAAAGATGATGCTGTGAAAGTACTGCACTCAATATGCCAGCAAATTTGGAAAACTCAGCAGAGGCCACAGGACTGGAAAAGGTCAGTGTTCATTCCAATCCCAAAGATAGGCAATGCCAAAGAATGTTCAAACTACCACACAATTGCACTCATCTCACATGCTAGCAAAGTAATGTTCAAAATCCTCCAAGCCA
>NW_011494883.1:997132-1015262 GCF_000754665.1 Bison bison bison
AGCAACAGTTAGAACTGGACATGGAACAGCAGACTGGTTCCAAATAGGAAAAGGAGTATGTCAAGGCTGCATATTGACACCCTGCTTATTTAACTTATATGCAGAGTACATCATGCAAAATGCTGGGCTGGATGAAGCATAAATTGCAATCAAGATTGCTGGGAGAAATATCAGTAACCTCAGATATGCAGATGACACCACCCTTATGGCAGAAAGTGAAGAGGAACTAAAAAGCCTCTTGATGAAAGAGAAAGAGGAGAGTGAAAAAGTTGACTTAAAACTCAACATTCAGAAAACTAAGGTCATGGCATCCCGTCCCATTACTTCATAACAGATAGATGGGTAAACAATGAAAATAGTGAGAGACTTTATTTTGGGGGGCTTCAAATCACTGCAGATGGTGACTGCAGCCTTGAAATTAAAAGACTCTTGCTCCTTGGAAGAAAAGCTATGACCAACCTAGATAGCATATTAAAAAGCAGAGACATTACTTTGCCAACAAAGGTCCATCTAGTCAAAGCTATGGTTTTTCCAGTAGCCATGTATGGATGTGAGAGTTGGACTATAAAGGAAGCTGAGTGCGAAGAATTGCCGCTTTTGAACTGTGGTGTTGGAGAAGACTCTTGAGAGTCCCTTGGACTGCAAGGAGATCCAAGCAGTCCATCCTAAAGGAGGTCAGTACTGAATTTTCATTGGACAGACCAATGCTGAAGGCAAAACTCCCAATACTTTGGCCACCTGATGCGAAGAACTGACTCATTGGAAAAGACCCTGATGCTGGGAAAGATTGAAGACAGGAAAAGGGAATGACAGAGGGTGAGATGGTTGGATGGCATTACCGACTCTATGGACTTGAGGTTGAGTAAGCTCCAGGGGTTGGTGATGGACAGAGAAGCCTGGCATCCTGCAGTCCATGGGGTATCAAAGAGTTGGACAAGCCTCAGTGACTGCACTGAACCTTAGGAAATCTTTCTGAAATTAATTTATCTTAGTCTTTAACATTTCAAATATATAAAATTTATGATGGTTATAATGGAAACAAATCATCCTCAATTGCACTAAGCATGAAATGTACATGGTTATGTAGTGTGCTCATTGCTGCTGCTGCTAAGTCACTTCAGTCGTGTCCGACTCTTGGAGACCCCATAGACGGCAGCCCACCAGGCTCCTCTGTCTCTGGAATCTCCAGGAAAGAATACTGGAGTGGGTTGCCATTTCCTTCTCCAATGTAGTATGCTTATTTTACTTATAAATAGTAAATGTGTTCCTTTTTAATATAATCATTTTTAGGGGGCCCTCCATTGCCCATTGAGTACACGAAAAGTTTTGTGACGGAGAAGGCAAAATAACCAATAATAGTTTGTGCTGGCCCCATTGCTTCGTGAACATTCAATCAATCTCCTCAAACCTCAGTAAGTTTGAGTTACCAGAATTATGAAAAATGGAACACATCCATGCATTTACAAACTAAATTTCGAAACAGAGAATTATCTATATTCCACAACCCTCACGTCTCTTCCTAGTCACTAATAGCCCTGCTCCATTTCTCAGGTTCATTCCTGTGTTTTGACATCTGATACCAAAGATTAGTTCTAAACTTTATACCAATAAAGTCATACGATACATATATTATCATCCTTCTTTTATTTATATGCATGTATTTTAAACAGATTGTTCCAAGTGGCAGTAGTCTATGCATTTCCATCAGTGAATCATATTCTCTTTTATGAATATAGAACAGTTTATTCATTCCAGTAGGAATAATGCTGTGTTGTATATTCTGGTATTTTTCTTTTCACCACACGTGTACCTGTTTCTTTTGGATATTTACCTAATAATCGAATTGTTGAACTATGAATTATGTTATGTGTTCAACTTTAAATTCTGTAAAACAGAATTGATAGTTAATCATATTAGTTTATGTTTCCAGCAGCAGTGTAGGAAAGAGTCTGTTGCTTGATGTGTTTACTAGTATTCTTCAATATTTAAAAATTTTAGCCATTATGATAGATATAAAGGAGTTTTTCATTCAGATTATAATTATAATTCCTAACGACTTGGTTGAGTACTCTTTCATTTGATCATGTTCTTTTGTAAAGTGTCTGTTCACATATTTTCCTATTCTTCTGTTGGCTTGTCCATCTTTTTTTCATATTAGCTGTAGGAATCTTTATATAGTTGGATAAAAGTTTACTGTGGGTTTTATGTTTTGCAGGTATTTTCTCCCATCATGCTGCTTGACTTTTCTTTCTTAAGGGTAGCTTTTTGATGAGCAGGTTTCCCTAATTTTAATGTAGTTCAGCTTATCAGTCATTATTGTGTGTTTTGTGCTTTGTGTGACCTATTTAAGAACATTTTAGTTATTTAAAAATCAAGAAGTTATTTGTATGTGTGATTTTCTAGATGCATTATAGTTTTATCTTTCTTATTTAGATATATAATCCCCCAGCAATTGACATATTTATGTAGTATAAGGAATGGGTAAAGTTTAATTTTTCTATTTAAAATATCCACTTGACCAAGGTTTTTGTTTAAAAAAATTACTTGCTTCATTTCTCTGCAATGCCAACTTTATCATAAATTGAATGTATATAAATATGTTAGTCACCAGAATCTATTCTGTTTCATTCGTCAGTCTGACCATCCTTACAGAAATACCAAAAAATTTAAAAATAATGTGGCTCTATTTTAGGACTAGCTATTCAGTAGCATACATCTTCAATTTTGTTCTCCTTCAAGAATGTCTTTGCTTAGCTTGCTAAATGGGAGAAGATGTTTCCAGATGATATATGTCATAAGGAGTTAATATTTATACAAACAACTCACACAATTCAGCATCAAAAAAACAATCTAATGAAATTTTGCCTTTTGTGACAACATGGATGGGCCTAGTGGTTATTATGCTAAGTGAAATAAGTCAGAGAAAGGCAAATATTGTATGATATCACATGTGAAATCTAAAAAAACAAAACAGAAAGAGACTCACAGATACAGAGAACAAATTGTGGATGGATGGTGCCAGAAAGGAATGGGTTCAGTAGGTAGAGGGGATTTAAGCAGCACAAACCTCCAGACATAATACATACAATAAATAAAGATAGTAAGGCATAGGGCTATAATAAACAGCTTAAGGAATATGGCCATAGCGTTGTAATAACTTTGTTTGGGGACAGGTTGTTACAAGACTTATCGTGGTGATCCTCACTTCATGATGTATGCAAATATCAAATCACTATAAGGTACACATAAAACTGATATATGTCAACTGTATTTTAATAAAAGCAAATAAATCATAAGTAAATACCTTTTTTAGCCTTAGCTCTTGGTATTTCCATCTAAATTTTAGAAATTTCATGTTAGTTTCCACAAAGAGCCTTGCTAAGATTTTAAATGTGATCTTATTAAACCTGTAGATAGTTTTGAGGTATTTTACAATCTTGAGTCTTTTATTCCATGAACTAAGTAGTCTGTCAGGTAAAGCCTAAACATGTTACCTTTACTAATTTTCTGGGCAATCACCCTGCATTTCAGTAGGTGTTAATAATTGTCTTGTCAGAGACATATATCCTAATGATCAGGATTAAAAATATGGCATGCTGAAATGAAGCATCATAAACCTCATGTATTCACTATAATTGTGTTCTTCAGCAAATTTAAAAGAATAAACGTCAAGTTACAAAATCTTTCATTCAACGGGGTAAAGGCTAGAGAGTTTTAGACTTGGAATGACATCGTCATTTTCCCTGTATAAATTTCAAATGTTAAACATATTTGAATAGTTCAAAGTGTTGAGCTATAAAAAAGCAAACATCACTATTAGGTAATCTGCTGTCTGATTACACAGAGCTTTTGCTCAAGAATTATGGACTCCACCTTTCTACCACCATAAGCAGTATTATGGGTTCAGTGCCTCTTATCAACTTTGTCATCCATTAAAATGGATAGACACAGACAAAGCCACTAAGAAAAAGCAGTCTTTTTTTTCAAATGCAACATTTCCCTTAACATAGTCCCTAATCTTGAAGTTTCATTATTTCATTCATTTATTCACCAAATATTTATTGAACATGTACACCCATTAGAGCAATATATCATATAATGAAAACAGAAAAAAAAAAGAAAAGAAAACATTGTTACTGGCTTATAGTCTGGCTGAGAAAATAAAGTTCACAAACATGCTGCTGCTGCTAAGTCACTTCAGTCGTGTCCGACTCTGTGCGACCCCATAGACAGCAGCCCACCAGGCTCCCCCGTCCCTGGGATTCTCCAGGCAAGAACACTGGAGTGGGTTGCCGTTTCCTTCTCCAATGCATGAAAGTGAAAAGTGAAAGGGAAGTCGCTCAGTCATGTCTGACTCTTAGCGACCCCATGGACTGTAGCCTACCAGGCTCCCCATCCATGGGATTTTCCAGGCGAGAATACTGGAGTGGGGTGCCATTGCCTTCTCCGTCACAAACATGAACAAATAATAAAATATTTCTTTGATTAATTTACTTCACATTGTTCTCTCCATTTATTATCATTCAGACTTCTTTACCCACAGCCACAGAGGCATGTGGAAATCTTTTCTAGCTCTTCACTTGTATACAGTGCCTCTCATTTTTATTTCCAAAGTATAGCCTACTATCATCTGTGAAAGACTAAATTCAGTGAGTCCACTTACAAGTGTCCTTTTTGTTGAGTTCCATTTCCACATATCCTCATGCTTGTCTGTTATCTCTACTGAGGAGTTCCACAGTGACTTTGAGCTCAATAAATGCTATGCTGAACTTCCTGTATTTACTCTTAAGCCTTCTCACTTCTAATCTCAATGTTGCTAGATAAGAACATACTCCAAATAATTTTGCAAACCAGACTTGGAATTCAATCTGGATTCTTTGTATCCTCTCATTCCTATATTAATGGTTAAAATCTTCACCTTACTTCACTTTACTACTGGGTATTTTAATATGTGTAGACAGAAACTGACACAAGAACTAGAGAGAATCCTGACACCATTTTTTTTAATAGCTTCTAGTTCCCATTCCTTCCAGAATCCAAACTGATTTTTTCATTTATGAACATTGGAGGTGTCAATCCTTCATTTTTAACCTAAGCTAGCTAAGGCTGATACCGAAAATTTAAAACCAAATGATCCTACCTCATCCATGTTCCAAATGGAATGAATTGCAGTCTTTCTCTATGACCATTATGTTTTTATGCAAATGCTTATAGCAACTATAAAAATGTTACCTTTTCCTTTTCTGTGTGTGTGTTTTTTTTTTTTTTTTTATCCATAGTAAAATTCTACTGCGATTCTTGAGGACAAAGATTTCCTCTAATTTTTATGTCCCTCGTACCAGCCCCAGGTCTCAAGAAAACATTTCTTTAATTGATAAATGTGTGGATGAATATATAGATAAGTCATTCAATTCAAATTAGTTTTTTCTGGAAGTCTTCCTAACCTTGCCATTATGTTTGTCTCTCGAGTACTTTGAAGAGATGATATTTATTATCTGTGTTCTTCAACAAGTAATACTTTGAAATTTTTTATTATATTGCCTCTTAATAATTTTTATACTAATTCTGGAACAGATTTAAGCACAAAATATTTCCATCTTTAAAGCAATTAATACAATATTATACTCAGGGAAAATATATGGTATTTATAAAATCATTCTTAGGTTGTTAGATAAGAGTCACAGAACTGACAAATACATAAGCATATAGTTATACTTAATAGTTTTATAAATATTGACAGTGGATTCCAGAAAGTTTTTCAATGTCGTGTCCAAGGAAACAGGTCTGGCTTGTAGAGCTGAACCAACATTGACCATCAGCTAAATGAAGGCAAAACATAGGTTTTTTTTCCCTTAAAGTAGGTAAATTATTTTACATCCTCACCAACATTTTATGTGAATCCAGACACTCAGGAATCCATGTCAACAATCGCTGTTGCCATAGGGATGGTTGTGTAGTGCTAGCTCATTGTCTTTGAAGCATGGGCTTTTAAAATAACAATACTTTTGATATTGCTATGCTTGACATTTTAACTAGTGCTTCACGTAAGCTACATCTGATATAACTTACGGCTTTATAGGATACATGAAGTTAAGGTGCTGCTATTCTGGGGAAGATGGGAGATGATGAATAGTACAACAATAAATTGTCTCAACTAACGTGAGGGATGGAGACAGAAGGAGAGTGGTGATGAAGGAGGAAACAGAACAGGCTCCCTCTTGAAATCAGTGAGCCAGACTGTGGACTTTGAGCTATATGCCCAGTATCTATGCAAACGACATACCAACTGGAAAACCAGACCCCCTGGATGGAAGAGCCCAAGGACTCATACCTAGACTCTCCATCACCTAAAAGAATACCATAATTATCCATGTAACCAAATAGAATCACAAATTCTATTATGCTTATTGGGGTATGACCACAGGCCTACTGATAATTGTCCACTGTTAACTACCTAGGCTTAAGGCATACGAATCCTGGGTTAACTTTGTTCAGACTAGTTTCAGGGAATTTGGGGAGGTGGGCTTGGGCAAGTAACTTACAGTATATAAGGTTTTCACAAAAACTGGTTGGGGTCCTTGGCTAAGAGGAGACTCTGCCTTGGGCCCACCCGTGTAATAAACTGCACTCCACTATCTGCACTGTCCTGAGTGAGTTTGTTTCCTGGAACGCGTGGCTACGACAGTGTTTTTGGAGGGCAGAAATCAGAAAACCAAGGTAGAATTAACTAAGATAACAGAAAAAATTCTCTATGAAATGAATTAAAAATGAGTAGTCCATGGAGATTTGGCAATGGCCAGATATCACTGATCAGCCATACTAGTTCTAGATAGGAGGAATTTCAGAGGGTACTGAGGTTGCTGCTTATAAAAATTGAAGTGACTTTCCTAGAAATTAATTACAGTTCATAAATTAATGTAGCCTGTGGCTCAAAACAAGAAAACTTTAGGTCCGTGAGAGAGTTCAAACTGCAAACTTGAACAGTTTTCAATAATAATAGAAAATAGAGTTTGCGAAATGTAACCATTCTCTGGACTGTTGATGCTTGCTTGCTGCCAAATTATCTGTCATTTTTAAAGAACTGAATTTGTTTCTTTTTAAATGAAAGAATTTTTATTTTTTTACATGATGGAGGATAGATGTGTGAGCAAATTTAATTCTTCAAATATATTGAAAAGAAATAACTTCTTTTTAACATTTACTTTTATTTTTGGTGTACTGAGTCTTTGTTGCTGCACTCAGGCTTTCTCCTGTGGCGGGGAGTAGGGGTGGCTCTTCGTTAGTATACTCAGCCTTCTCGTTGTGCTGGCTTCTCTTTGGGGCCAGGCTCTAGGTGCATAGGCTTTAGTATTTTCAGCATTCAGGGCTCAGTAGTTGTCGCTCACAGGCCCTAGAGTGTGTGGGCTCCAGAAGTTGTGGTGCACGGGCTTTAGTGGAATCTTCCCAGACCAGGATCAAAATCATTTCCTCTGCACTGGCAGGCAGATTATTTTCCACTGTACCACCACGGACTGCATCCCTCCAGGCTCCTCTGTCCCTGGGGATTCTCCAGGCAAGAATACTGGAGTGGGTTGCCATGCCCTCCTCCAGGGGATCTTCCCAACCTAGGGGTTGAACCCAGGTCTCCTGCATTGCAGGCAGATTCTTTACCAAGTGAGACACCAGGTAAGCCCCTCATTATCTAGTCATCGAATATAAATTCCATGACAGTTTTGGGAATGTTCCCCTTGATCTTATTCTTTCCTGCATTTAGTAACATTTTTATTTCTTTGCTCACATACAAGAATGCATGCTTAATAGTTTCATTTGTATGAAGTTCAAAATAAGTCAAAAATTAACCTACTTAGAAAAACTAGAAACAAATTCCCAAATTAGGTCATGCAATATATACCTCTTTGCAACTTAACTTTTTCACTTAATAACTCTTAAATTCTTTCCATATTATTCTTTATAGAACTGCCTAATTATTTTAATGTTTATTGAGCAATTATATAAAAGAAATCAACTAATTTCTTTTAATTTAAAGTGCACAATGTGGTTCGCTTGATAGAATGTCACTGGCCAAATTAGAGTTAATATTCTAAGAATTATCCAGTAAAATATTTCTCACTTTCATGTAATCACATTTATTTTTTCAGTTATCTCCTGTGATTTTTCTAAACCATACAACTTCTTGAAAAGCATATGTTAAATTTTTAATGTTTATAGTTTTACTTTCTTTTTAAAGTAATTTTTAATTTAAAAGTTTATCAAAGTAAAATAAACATCAAAGAGTACATAAATTGTAAGTATTCAAAGAAGTGACATTTTTGTGTTAATTTTTAAAATGTGAACATAATCATGAAAACTATTATTCCTATAAGAACTAGAATATTACTGGTGCTCCCAGGGCTCCTACCCAATCATCAGAAAGTTTACTTGAAAGTAAAAATACTAAATCAGCCATATCTTCAGTCATTTTTAATTTGAACAGCTGGAAATAGAAAGTAGAAGGAAGCTTCTGGCTGTATTTCTGTTTTGATAAACATGCATTTATTAATGAACAACTTTAATGATTGTCTGAAAGAATTATTCTCAGGGTTCCCTATAAAGTAGGAGAATTCACAGTAGCCAAAGGGACAGAGATATCAGACCCATGAAATACAACCAATGATACAATATTTTGGAAGCAAGAATAGGTATGTATCTAATGATTTTTAAACTATGTTAGTTGATGCATTGTCCTTCCAATGAGATGTATGAGTAGATTATATGAAGTCAGCTAGCTCAAGATGGTGTATAGGATACATCTGTCTCTAATTTCTTCTGAAATTATCTTAAAAATAATAAAAGAATCAAAAAGGATATTAAGAGTCAACTTTTTGGAAGTCTTTTCCTTATCTGCACAATGAGAGTTGTAATAGGTATTTTCTAATAGCCTACTTTGCTTTGGTACTGAATTTTGTTATTTTTTAAAACACTATATGATTTATATTTGCATCACTATGGAAAATAAGTGAGAATTATCTATATTATATGAATAGATTGAAGCATTAGTGACAAGAGGGTAAATATTGTGTTGAATCATTTTATGTGCATGGCCAGAAAAAAATCTTGATATAAATAAGTCTTCTATACATTTTAAAATCAAAATTAAATGCATCTACAGCTACCTGATAATAACGAAAAGATAATTTCTAACTTTAAAACTTCTCTGAATATGTCTAGCCATTTATCCATTAATAGCTGGAAAATTAATTTTAGTGTTCACTGTGTAGGTACTTATCAATTCAGAAAGGGAAGTGAAATGGAGGGTGAGAAGTAGATGAGAGGAAAGGAGGGAGGGAGGCAGGGACAGGGAAAAAGAGGATCCTCCCTAGAATCTGTTTTTCAAAGTTTGAACCAAACAATCTGTGGTTCATCATAGTGGGTGTGTCACAGTCTAAAAATCCTAAGTCATTCTCTATGCAGTTTTTTCTTAATAAACATATACACTCACTGCTTTAGATGCATTATGTCAGTTTTTTATGGTAAGAGCCAATGAAAGAGGCCTTTGTGTTTTGAAATTGAAGAAGCTTAGGTTTGGAGAGGTTAAATCATTTCCCAGCATCATCAGGATGAAGTGGCAAAACTGAGGATGAAGTCCATGACTGACCTCTGAAGGTCACACTGCCGTCTGCCCTGGTATATGTCTCCTGTCTTCCCAGTTAACAGACCACTCCAAGTGATTACTGAGGAGGGTTAAAGTGAGACTATTTTACAGATACTTTAGGAAGAGATATGAAATACCAATGAAGTGATGTCAGTTATTTCTAATTTAAAGATTATTTCTCCCTGTACTGTATTCTTTTTGTGTTCTATTTGACAAACTAAAAAGTTGGGGAATTTTTCAAAATTAAAGCTATTAGTAATCAGTGATGTTCAAATAACCATAGCTCTCTATCAACTGCATTTGTTCTTTAGTATTTATTAAAAATACAGATTGGTCCAGAAAGATAACATTGCATACATTAATGTGTTTTGTGATTTATAATACCTCTTTAGTGTGAAATCTTTGTTTATAAAGCTTGTTACCCGAATGCAGTTTATTTTAGTGATTGTTATGTTAGTTGTGGTGAAAGTTAAAGGATGAAGTCTAATGGGACTGTTGTATTCTGTCCTGGGCGACCACCTTAAGGAGCAACGTCAGACCATCAGTAAACTTCCCACAGCAGCCTTGGCCTGTTTTCCCCCTTCTGTTTTCCTTTGCAGTGGGGAATTTCTTATCTACCAACACCCACAGTTTCCTTTTGTTTTGGATTATTTTATTGTTGTTATTGTTATTGGAAATAATATCCCTAGTGGCTCAGAGGTTAAAGGGTCTGCCTGCAATGCAGGAGACCTGGGTTCTATCCCTGGGTCGGGAATTGTTATTAGAGTGTATTTGCTGATTGGGTAGGATTCTTTGGACTTACACAGTGTTTTTATTGGATAGATATTTGGGTGTTTTTGTTTTTGGATGTTTTTGTTTTTACTAATTATGATTTTTGTAATATATTTTAAATTCTCCAAAGGCATTAAATGGTCTCTAACATAAAGCCTATGGTTGTTTTATTTATTTATTAAGTTGATATTTATTAATGTTGATTTACAGTGTTGTTAGTTTCTACTGTATAGCAAACTGAAATATATATATATATATTTATCTCCACCCTTTTTTTAGATTCTATTCCCATATAGGTCATTAAGAGTATTGAGTAGAGTTCCCTATGTTATACAGTAGGTTCTTATTAATTATATATTTTATCATTAGTAGTGTGTATATGTCAATTCCAATTTATCCTCATCCTAGATTTCTCTCCTGGTAACCATAACTTGGTATTCTACATCTATGATTCTGTTTCTATTTGTAAATAAGTTTATTTGTACCACTGTGTTAGATTCCACATATAAACAATATCATATAATATTTGCCTATGGCTAACTTTGAGTGAAAGTAGCAAGATGCTAAATTAGTCCATAATTTCCCAAGGTGTTATAGAATTAATGGTGGTGCTCTGACTTAAATCCATGGCTGTCCTACTCTAAGTGGTCGTACTTTGTCATGAGATAATGAGAGCTCCCAGGAGACAAAATCACCAGATGGGCCCCTTGAGTACTGGAGCCTGTGACTGAGGACAGTGTTTAAATTCAAAATCTCCTGTTTTTCTGAAAATGCTCTGAATATCTTTAATGGACTGTAGGTTTTTTGTTCTCAGTGCGGTAAGACAATTGAAAGTATGTTGCAAAGAAGATGATTTTATATCTTTTAGCTAAAACTGTCATACTGAGTCTGCCACATCTAGGATGTCCTGTGACAAAATACGTTGATAAATTCTGAAGAATCTGAAAGTGAGAATGATATCCACTGTCTTGCTTGATTACCTGGGTGACCTGAAGGAGGTCACAGACACTAAAGTATGTCACAGTTTTCTAACACTTTTAAGAAAAAAACTACAAATTTATAATTAACTTCTAAACATTTTTTTAAACTGCTTTCATTGGGTCATATGCACACACACATAACATACACACTCACAACTACTTACACACACACACACACACACAGTTTAATCCAAATTTAATGTATAATGATAGAAAGCAAATCAGTGGGTGCCTGGGGATAGAGGTGGGAATAAGAGAAGGATTACAAAGGAGTATGAGGAAACTTTTAGGGGTGATGAATATATTCATTATCTTGATTACAATGGTGAAGTCACAGATATATGCATATGTCACAACTTATCATATTGTACACTTTAAATATGTACAAAGTTTATCCTTTATCATTTATACCTCAGTAAACCTATTTTTAAAATATCCTTCAAAGATCACATTATATACACTCCCTTCTGGAACAACTACTCTATTTTTTCTCCTTTTAATGTTATCCTAGACCTTTTTATGGGGTCGCAAGGAGTCAGACATGACTGAGCGACTGAACTGAACTGGGACCTTTTCAATGCATGTATCACAAGGAGTAAATATTGTGTTTTTTTTGTTTTTGTTTTTGTTTTTTTTGAGGAGGGGTTAATGTATGAGAACATCTTAATATGCCCCAAATTATTTTTATTCTTTATTATTTTCTATCAACTAATCCTAACACAAATTCTGGCCTATTTTAACATACTATTTATAGACCAGATAAGTGAAAATTACAGCATTTTCAATGGAAATTTAACCTAATGACTCCTCATAGAGAAGAGGGGAGATTTATAGAAGTTGTCCAATTATCTGACTTCTCACAACAGCTGCTTTTTTGATAAACCAAGTGTCTTGTCCGCTGTTCCTAGTTAAATGAGCAGCAGTGCCTTTCATTTTCCCTCTAGCTTCACTCTGAATCTACCTGAGCAGAAAGTAATGCATTTGAGAAAACAGAACATCTAGAAAACAATTTCAGTTCTGTAATAAATTGTTGATCTCAGTAAAACTTTCTATCCCTGTGAGACTTGTTTTCCGTATAGGTAAAGTAGCAATAGTCAAACTTACTCCGTAACTACTTCACTGGTTTGATTTAAATGAAGGTACAAAGAGATAAAGTTTTCCTTCAGAGTTTTCTTCTCAGAGCATTAGGAAAGTCTGGACTCTGCTATTTCTGGCAAATGTATCTTGAGCATATTAATCTGCATTATAATTTCTTTTCTTCCTCCATAGGTAGGTATTTAACATGACTAAGGTTTGGTTATATCCTCTATAATTTTTTTCTTTAAGGCCACATAAACTTCCAGGACGTCTAATATCACTGCTGTACAGTTGAATTAAAGTCTAAAACTCAGACTGTCTAGAATTCTATTCATACTTTTCAGTGCTCTAGATTTTCCTTTGGATATCTTGGTGTCATTTAAATGTGACAAATAATGCATACTTCAACCTCGTTATTATTCTCGACATACTATTTCCACTTACAAAACATAATTTCTAATTACCCATTCTCAGCACCTCAATGTTAAGCATTGTATTAGGCCCGAAAAAGAGTCTCAGTAAGTATCTGTGGATATTCCACACTTTTTGTCTTCCTTGGGAGCCTCAGCATGGTTTGTTTAGAGCACCACATCACTTTGGATAGAGCTAAAATGCTAAGGGAAATTAAGAGTGAAAATCATGAGTGTTGATGATAAAAGATTATGTCTATGGGGAAGCCTGCATCAATTAATGGAGAGGCTGGAATGTTGTGTCAGTGTAGACATTCTACAGAGTGGGCACAGTTGCAGAGACATAAATGTTATAGGTCTAGCTAATGTCCACTAAGTATAACTGAGAATTAGGAAGGGCACACTGAACACTGTGTATTTCACATATTAGTTGCAGAGAAAAAGAGCAACAGACAGCTTAAGAGCAAAGCTGAGGGACTCAGAGAAAGTTGTCAGCTGCAGCAATAGGAAAAAGAAAGCTGAAGAAGTGTGGCTAGGTTTCTCAGAACATAGAAGAAGCTGGAACATCATTGAAGACTGTTAATCTGGCAGGCTAGATAAATTTTGTTAGTTCAAATGATTTTTTAAGGCTATTCATAAAGCTGACTCTTAATATACCTTATACCTTAATAGGGATTCATTAAGGAAATGGCTTGTTACCATTCATGTGTCTAATGATTATGGCTTATTTCCTTAACCAGACACGCAATTCATTGCTTTAAATACCCAGCACTACAAGACTGTTTCTGTACTTTGCTGCACGAGATAAGCTTTCTTTATAGAAATGTTTCTATTCACTGGGAAGTAATAATATTTAAACATCTATAGTTTATGAAATAAAAAGAGAAAGCACAAATTAAACACAGAGACAGTAACTTTTACTGTTAAAGCTATGATTTTTCAGTGACCTTCTATTTCATTTCTTTATTAACTGATACATATGCATGTCCTGGTGGGAGATGACATAAAAAATTAATACAGACAAAATAAAGATTCAGAGACTTACCAAGGCTCGTCTATTTTTCTGTATTATTATTTTTCCCTTCTTAGCTTTATTAATGGTTTTAGCCCTGGTGACTCCACCAGTGAGCCTGTGGTCAGTAGCAGACATCAAGTATTTTCAAACCCCCTGTATGTTACCTGGAACCATCTCCACATTACATGTTGACTTATTTGAGAAACATAAGTGCTAGAGAGAGGCATTGTCATGGAGTGAAAGAAACCTAGACTGGGATTCCAAAGATACCAGCTTTAGCTCCGCTTCTGCCACCTGAGTAGGTTTGGAAAATCACTAAAAACTACCTAAGCCTGTATTTTGCTACCTCTAATATAGAGATAACAGTTTCACTATCTCACAGAGTTACTGTAAAAATCATATACATTCATTTTAGCCAGTATTTGTTCTCCTGTGCCTATCATAAGGTCTGGCACTCATGACAGCATATACGATATTTAGTATAAAATTTTAAATATTTTATGACATCATACAAGGTTTGCTGTTTTTGTTTACTTTTTAATTATAACATCTAGGGATCTGGCAGTCCCTTTAATTCTTTCTGGCCAATAAAGGATGTTAATATTTACAAATCTAAGTTTCTCATGTTGTTCCAGTAGGACATAGGAAGATTGAAAGTAAAAATATGGAAAAAACACCAGACAAATATAAACAAAAATAAAACTGATCTAAATATGTTAATATAAAGAAAGCTTATTTTAAGGCAGAAAAATATGGCTAGAAATTAAGTATTACCATAAATTGTCAAAAGGTTTAATTAAATAGAATATGTAATGATGCTAAATTCATTAACACAGAAAACAAAGCATTACAGATACAAAGGGAAGTGGATAAATCCATTTATAAATAAGTTTGATATCTTCTTTGAAATTTTAAACCTATTTCTCTTGGTAAATGATAGATGGAGAAGACAAAATACTTGGTATGCATATATATTTGAAAATGTCTTCCTAAAAGAATATATAGAACCATGTACTGAATACTTCGAAAATAAAGAGTATTTCTCAAGGCCATATGGAACATTTATAAAAACTGAATAAATATTAGGAGATAAACACAGTGAAAAATAATTTCAAAAAAGCAATACTGTTGATTACATTGTTTTACAACAGTAAAGATGTAAATTGATAGCAAAATGATAATGACCTTTCATATATTTTGAAAAATAAAGTGCCGCATAAGTCCCAAGATTAAGAAAAATTATAAAAGAAATTTAAATTTATTTAAATTTATAAGGTAATTTAAAATATATAAGCATGTCAGCATTGCATTGAATATGTGTTCTGTGTCAGGCAGTATTCTAGTACAGGGGAACAAAAGGGATAATTTTCCTGCTTTCTTGGAAGTTTACTTGTTGGTACAGAAGAACAGACAGTAAAGAAGATGCCAGAGGGGAGTAAGTGTTAAGGAAAAAAATTAAGTATGGTAGGTGGTGACAGAGTGCTGGAAAAGATGAGGGGAAGAAAACATTCCGTTTTAAATTGAGTGGTTAGAGAAAATGTGGCTGAGAATGTGACATTGAAGCCAAGTCCTAAAGGAGATGAAAGAGCAAACCATGCAGAAGTATGTGAGGGGAAAGTGATATCTGATACACGTGTGTATGTGCATGCAGCTTTTTACTTCTGATTTAAATCAAATTTTCCTAGAAGCAGGATAAAGCTGCGATGAAAGAGGTTAATTCCTACAATACGTCATGTCCATTTAAACTGAAAATGTCTTAAAGTCATAAATAGTTCACCTTTCTTCTCTTTTAGCATTCTGTGCATGATTCAGCTTATTAAAATGGAAATTTTTATGCATTTCCTATGATGCCGTTTTATCATTTCACATTTCTAAAATAGAATGTGCCATTTACTTAACGTTTGAGTTAATATTGACTGGGAATAAAAAGCAGCAATTGTCTGGCTAGCTGCCAACGCAAAAGCATAGTTAGAAAAGCAATAATTCGGGAATGTACTCATTGTTAAAGGGCATAACAATTTTTTATTAGTACAATTATCTTCTTCTTAATACACATTGTAAAGAACAAGTGAACTGCCTCTTTTGCATTTCATCAATGCAGAGTGTACAGTTTCTCAAATCAGACGTTTCTGTCCGTGGGAGAAAAAAAAGCCAAATACAAAAAATACATTTCACCAAGATCAGCTACTTTGACCCTGAATGTACTAGATTTTTAGCATTCAAGATATAATTTTAATCTTCAATAGTGCCTATTTAAATATTATGGTGAAATTTAAGGTTATAAATAAAATCTAACTGAATTCTGGTGGTGTAAGAGAAAATTATGTAGGGTTGTTTTCTCTGTATGTTACAATGTAGCTTTCTAAAATAAGGGACCTGCCAATGTAGAATTATTGCTACTTGAAAACAAATTAATATAGATTTTCACCTCAGAGAACTGAATCCTTACCATTAATTAGTGTTGTTATTTTAGGCAAATTACTGACTTTAAAGTTTGTTTCCCCTTCTGTAAAACTGGCATAATAGTACCTACTACTCAAAGATAAATATGAGGATTAAACATGAAAAATATACAGAATACTTAGCATATTATAACATATTCAATAAATGTTAGTGTAATGTGTTTTTTTAAATGAACTGGGCTTAATGAAGTGCAAATAGAAAAAACATCTTTATTATTTGGGGTTTTTCAGAGAAACAGAACCACTGGGAGGTGTGTGTGTGTGTGTGTGTGTATGTAAAATTTATTATAAGGAATTGGCTTATGAAGTTTTGGAGGCTGAGAATTCCCAAGATCTATAGTTGGCAACCTGAAGATCCTGGAGAGGTGATGATGTACTGTTAGTCTGAGTCCAAAGGTCTGAGAAGCAAGAAAGGGAGTCATTTAAGTTTCAGTTCAGCTAAGAATAACACTTTGATTTAGGCTTGACTTTTCTGATACCTCTAAATGAACAAAATCCATGAGGTTTATATAAAATATTCAAAAGCAGGAAGGAGACATCACAGGAGGCACAAGGGCAGTATGGGTAAAAGGGATTATGATATTTAATTTTACATGTTAATTTGACTGGACCATGGGATACCCAGATAGTTGGTTAAACATTATCCTGGTGTTTCTGTGAATATGTTTGTGAATGAGATAATATTTGAATTGCGTAGACTGAGTAAAGCAGATTGCCATTCCTAGAGTAGGGATGCCGAATCAGTTGAAGGGCTGAATGGAATAAAAAACGCTTTAGTGAAAAGAGAACCTGGGCCTCTTTCACAATGTCATGCTCCTGGTGGTTGTAATATCCAACTCCTTTGGGTTAGACATGGGAATTAGAGAGAAAGGGTAACATGATTTTATTTTGCCTAATTGATACTGCTTATTGTTCTCTCTTGGTAGGCATCCAAGAAACCATAATGGTAAATATTATTGATACATTTAAATACATTAAAAATAAGTGATATGGATAACTCCCCAAAGAGCATGGACTTTATTTAAATAGCAAATGCCAAAGTAAATAAAAATATTTTTTTCATAATGCAGGAGAAATTTAATCTTTAACATTTAAAGGTTTTTAATATATGTACATATATATATTCATACACATATATATGTATATATAGGTGTGTGTGTATATAGGTATATGTGTGTTTGGTATTGTGTGTATGTATGATCGGTGTATATATTTTCGCTGGCTTTTTCTGCTGGGAAAGCCTAGAAGCAATGACATCCCAGTAAAGATAGGCACCACTAGCACACAGGAATTGTGTATCCCTATTGTAAATACTGGAGGAGGGCATGGCAACCCACTCCAGTGTTCTTGCCTGGAGAATCCCCATGTACAGAGAGGAGCCTGGAGGGCTGTAGTCCATGGGGTTGCACAGAGTCAGACACGACTGAAGCGAATAAGCAGCAGCACCATTGCAAATACTATTTTCCAGTAAAAGGAAACAAGACTTCTTAGATTAGTGGTTGAATCCAGGGCTGACAGAGAAAAAATACTTTATGAAACTGGAACATCTTGTGGGACCAGGAAGTAAGGAAACCCTCAGAACATGATAGGAGCATGTCAAAAGAGTATAGAAGCTGATTTGAACGTGTGCCTGATGACCGAATTTGGAACAATTTAAGATAAAATGCAAAACAAAAATGATGAGTTATATCCCATCAAATAAAATAAATGCCCATGAGTCCATACTGATATAAATAATGTAATATATGAACAAATGAGAAGGGGTTGATCCTTCTTCACAGGGT
>NW_011494883.1:1015414-1019581 GCF_000754665.1 Bison bison bison
ACTGGAGTGGGTTGCCATTTCCTTCTCCAGTGCATGAAAGTGAAAAGTGAAAGTGAAGTCGCTCAGTCGTGTCCAACTCCTAGTGACCCCATGGACTGCAGCCTACCAGGCTCCTGGATCCATGGGATTTTCCAGGCAAGAGTACTAGAGTGGGGTGCCATTGCCTTCTCCGATAGAAATGATGAGGAACTTGAAAAATCACCATTTATCAAACACTACATCAGTTTGATTTTTTAGTGTTATAAGTTACATAAGGTTATTTATGGTTACATAAAATGCTGACATGGGGGACAGCTGGGTAGAGTATAAAGGAATTCTGAGTACAAAGAAAATTTTATTTTTGTAACATTTTTGAAAAGTTAATTCAAAATTGTTTCCCTGGTGGCTCAGATGGTAAAGAATCTGCCTGCAATTCGGGAGACCCAGGTTCAGTCCCTGGGTCAGGAAGATCCCGTAGAGAAGGAAATGGCAAGTCACTCCTGTTTTCTTGTCTGGAGAATGCCATGGGCAGAGGAGCCTAGCATGCTATAGTCCATGGGGTTGCAAAGAATTGGACACGACTGAGTGACTAACACTTTCACTTTAATTCAAAACTGAAGGAAGGATATGCAGGTGAGGAGAAAAAAGATATGCAGGGGGAGAAAGAATGAAAGAAACCACTGTAGGGTAGAGCTGAATTTTGAAGCCTGAGTAGGAGTTAATTTTGGACATGCTGTTTTGATTCAATAGATTCCTAGAGTGGAAAAGACTTGACAGCAGTTGCATATCAGCTGTTAGGATTAGAGACACCTTTAAGAGTCTTTGACTACCAGGAGATAATAGAAGCCACAAAGTCAGACAAAATCAACCAGGAAGATTGTATGCAAGTAGAAGCAAGGAAAACAGAGTGTTAGGGAATACAGACTGAGAAGAAATAGCAAGAAAAACAGTTTTAAAAACCAAGAGGAGTGGTATCAAAGAGCAGAGAATTTTGAGGAGGAGGAAGTTGTCTGCTTGCCAGTGGTTCAGTGTAAGAGGAGGAAAAGGAAGACGGAGGAAGAGGATAGAGGCATGCTTTTCAATATACCATGGCTAAATATTTCAATTTCAATAATAAGAACAAACAACTAAACATGCAACTCGTATATGATCTGGCAGTCATGTTCCTGGGCTTCTATCCCAGAGAAATGAAAACTTATATTCACACAAATTTTGTACACAAATGTACAGGGCAGCTTTATTTGCAAGAGCCCCAAATTATAAATAAATCATATGTCCTTGAGTGGAATGAATGCATAAATAAATTATGACATATCCCTACCAGAGGATACTTACTCAGCAAAAAAAAGAAACAAACTGTTGATATGTGGAACAACCTGGATGAGCCTCCAGAGATGTATGCTGAGTGAAAAAAGCAAATCCCAATAGGTTACATGCTGTAATATTTCATTTACATATTCTTGAAATGACAAAATTATATAAATTGAAATTAGTGGTTTCCAGGAGATATGGAAGTGGAGGGACAGGAAGGAATTGGGTGTGCCAACAAAGGGCAATTACAAGGAATCCTAGTGGTGATAGAACTATTTTTGTATTCTGCCTGTATCAATGTCAGTATACTATAATATTGCTCTGTAGTTCTGCAATATGTTACTGGTAGGAAAACTGGATAAAAGTTCAGATCTCTCTTATTTCTTATAGCTCCCTAATAATGTACAGTCATCTCAAAATAAAAAGTTTAATTAAAAGAGAAAAAAACAACAAATCACAGAAGAAATCAAAAAAGAAATCAAAATTTGCATACAAATGAATGAAAATGAAAACACAACAACCCAAAACCTGTGGGACACTGTAAAAGCAATCCTATGGGGAAAGTTCATAGCAATACAAGCATACCTCAAGAAACAAGAAAAAAGTCAAATAAATAACCTAACTCTACACCTAAAGCAACTAGAAAAAGAAGAAATGAAGAACCCCAGGGTTAGTAGAAGGAAAGAAATCTTAAAAATTAGGGCAGAAATAAATGCAAAAGAAACAAAAGAGACCGTAGCAAAAACCAACAAAGCCAAAAGCTGGTTCTTTGAAAGGACAAATAAAATTGACAAACCATTAGCCAGACTCATCAAGAAACAAAGGGAGAAAAATAAAATCAATAAAATTAGAAATGAAAATGAAGAGATCACAACAGACAACACAGAAATACAAAGGATCATAAGAGACTACTATCAGCAATTATATGCCAATAAAATGGACAACGTGGAGGAATGGAAAAATTCTTAGAAAAGTACAACTTTCCAAAACTGAACCAGGAAGAAATAGAAAATCTTAACAGACCCATCACAAGCACGGAAATTGAAACTGTAATCAGAAATCTTCCAGCAAACAAAAGCCCAGGTCCAGATGGCTTCACAGCTGAATTATACCAAAAATTTACAGAAGAGCTAACACCTATCCTCAAACTCTTTCAGAAAATTGCAGAGGAAGGTAAACTTCCAAACTCATTCTATGAGGCCACCATCACCCTAATACCAATACCTGACAAAGATCCCACAAAGAAAGAAAACTACAGGCCAATATCCCTGATGAACATAGATGCAAAAATCCTTAACAAAATTCTAGCAATCAGAATCCAACAACACATTAAAAAGATCATACACCATGACCAAGTGGGCTTTATCCCAGGGATGCAAGGATTCTTCAATATCCGCAAATGAACACCACATTAACAAATTGAAAAATAAAAACCATATGATTATCTCAATAGATGCAGAGAAAGCCTTTGACAAAATTCAACATCCATTTATGATAAAAACTCTCCAGAAAGCAGGAATAGAAGGAACATACCTCAACATAATAAAAGCTATATATGACAAACCCACAGCAAACATTATCCTCAATGGTGAAAAATTGAAAGCATTTCCTCTAAAGTCAGGAACAAGACAAGGGTGCCCACTTTCACCACTACTATTCAACATAGTTTTGGAAGTTTTGGCCACAGCAATCAGAGCAGAAAAAGAAAAGGAATCCAAATTGGAAAAGAAGAAGTAAAACTCTCACTGTTTGCAGATGACATGATCCTCTACATAGAAAACCCTAAAGACTCCACCAGAAAATTACTAGAGCTAATCAATGAATATAGTAAAGTTGTGGGATATAAAATCAACACACAGAAATCCCTTGCATTCCTATACACTAATAATGAGAAAATAGAGAAATTAAGGAAACATATCCATTCACTATTGGAACGAAAAGAATAAAATACTTAGGAATATATCTACCTAAAGAAACTAAAGACCTATATATAGAAAACTATAAAACACTGGTGAAAGAAATCAAAAAGGACACTAATAGATGGAGAAATATACCATGTTCATGGATTGGAAGAATCAATATAGTGAAAATGAGTATACCCAAAGCAATTTATAGATTCAGTGCAATCCCTATCAAGCTGCCAACGGTATTCTTCACAGAACTAGAACAAATAATTTCACAATTTGTATGGAAATACAAAAAACCTCGAATAGCCAAAGTAATCTTGGGAAAGAAGAATGGAACTGGAGGAATCAACCTGCCTGACTTCAGGCTCTACTACAAAGCCACAGTCATCAAGACAGTATGGTACTGGCACAAAGACAGAAATATAGATCAATGGAACAAAATAGAAAGCCCAGAGATAAATCCACGCACATATGGACACCTTATCTTTGACAAAGGAGGCAAGAATACACAATGGATTAAAAACAATCTCTTTAACAAGTGGTGCTGGGAAAACTGGTCAACCACTTGTAAAAGAATGAAACTAGAACACTTTCTAACACCATACACAAAAATAAACTCAAAATGGATTAAAGATCTAAATGTAAGACCAGAGACTATAAAACTCCTAGAGGATAACATAGGCAAAACACTCTCCGACATACATCACAGCAGGGTCCTCTATGACCCACCTCCCAGAATATTGGAAATAAAAGCAAAAATAAACAAATGGGACCTAATTAAACTTAAAAGCTTCTGCACAACAAAGGAAACTATAAGCAAGGTGAAAAGACAGCCTTCAGAATGGGAGAAAATAATAGCAAATGAAGCAACTGACAAAGAATTAATCTCAAAAATATACAAGCAACTCCTACAGCTCAATTCCAGAAAAATAAATGACCCAATCAAAAAGTGGGCCAAAGAACTAAATAG
>NW_011494883.1:1019681-1020648 GCF_000754665.1 Bison bison bison
AGGCATACAGATGGCTAACAAATACATGAAAAGATGCTCAACATCACTCATTATCAGAGAAATGCAAATCAAAACCACTATGAGGTACCATTTCACGCCAGTCAGAATGGCTGCTATCCAAAAGTCTACAAGCAATAAATGTTGGAGAGGTTGTGGAGAAAAGGGAACCCTCTTACACTGTTGGTGGGAATGGAAACTAGTACGGCCATTATGGAGAACAGTTTGGAGATTCCTTAAAAAACTGGAAATAGAACTGCCTTATGATCCAGCAATCCCACTGCTGGACATACACACTGAGGAAACCACAAGGGAAAGAGACACGTGTACCCCAATGTTCATCGCAGCACTGTTTATAATAGCCAGGACATGGAAGCAGCCTAGATGTCCATCAGCAGATGAATGGATAAGAAAGCTGTGGTACATATACACAATGGAGTATTACTCAGCCATTAAAAAGAATACATTTGAATCAGTTCTAATGAGGTGGATGAAACTGGAGCCAGAGTGAAGTAAGCCAGAAAGAAAAACACCAATACAGTATACTAACGCATATATATGGAATTTAGAAAGATGGTAACAATAACCCTGTATACGAGACAGCAAAACAGACACTGATGTATAGAACAGTCTTTTGGACTCTGTGGGAGAGGGAGAGGGTGGGATGATTTGGGAGAATGGCATTGAAACATGTATAATATCTTATATGAAATGAGTCGCCAGTCCAGGTTTGATGCACGATACTGGATGCTTGGGGCTGGTGCGCTGGGACAACCCAGAGGGATGGTATGGGGAAGGAGGAGGGAGGAGGGTTCAGGATTGGGAACACATGTATACCTGTGGCAGATTCACTTTGATATATTGCAAAACCAATACAATATTGTAAAGTTAAAAAATGAAATAAAATTTAAAAAAATAATAAAAAAATAAAAAATAAAATAAAAAAATAAAATCATTTAAAAGGTTAAAA
>NW_011494883.1:1020748-1021044 GCF_000754665.1 Bison bison bison
AAATATTTAAAAAAAAAAAGAATAAGAATAAAATGATACAAGCATCCAGACAGAAACACTTTTTAAAAAAAAAACATTTAAGGTAAGGAATTTGTATCTTTGAAATATACAATGAAAGCTAAGATACTGGGTAATTATCTACAGATTATTGACAGCAAAGGATTGTATTTCAAGAAAACTGTATCCATCTGAGATACAATTTATCTGTCAAATAAAAGAAACATTTTGAGCATGAAAGAATTTAGAAGGTCTACCAGCCAAATTATGTATGTGAGAAAATGTTGAAGAAAACCTTG
>NW_011494883.1:1021144-1022341 GCF_000754665.1 Bison bison bison
GGGAAAACCTTTTAAACATTAAAAATTAAACACAGATCTAATGGGAAGACAGGTACAAAGTATGTGAAATAGAATTAGTTTTTTTTTTTTTTGCATTCAATTCTAAATGGATTGTAAAGTTAATAGAATTCTATAATACATGTGTTAATTATATGTGAAATTGAAAAATAGATGAAAGAAACAGAATAATACAGAATAATAATAGTATACAGCCAAAACTTCCATACTATCTCTAAAAAGCACAAGATTTGAATAAGGATGAGGATAAAGTGAAATCAAAACTTTCACTGTGAAGGAAGAGAGCAGAGGTACAGGAAGAATAAAACGTCGTCTCAAGAGCAGTGCTATTCTCCTTTAATTACATACTTTTTATATAGTTACAGATTTTTAAAAAATTAAATGCCAGAGATGGGAAAATAATTATCAGTGGGACAGAAAATCTTTGTATTAGTGAGAAAGATAGGGACTTCCCTGGTGGTCCAGTGGTAAAGAATCTGCCTTCCAACGAAGGGGATGCAAGTTTGATTCCTCATCAGGGAATCAAGATTCCGCATGCTACAGGGCAGGCAACCAAGCCTGCACACCATAACTACTGAGCCTGTGCACTCTAGAGCAAGTGTGCTAGAGAAGCCCACACGTGGATCAACTAGAGAGAAAATCCACGCACTGTAATGAAGACCCAGCACAAACAAAATAAATACTTCTTTAAAAAAAAGGAAAATAAAGAAAATTAAGATTTTCCCAACTTGGCAAAAATAAAAATGGAAGGAGATGCTTAGAATTTGATAGCTTTATTTAATCCATTTCAAAATAAAACTAAAAATATAGATGTAGAAAATGAGTCTTCCCCTGAACAGCAAAAAAGCATTTTGAAGAACAGGGTACTTCTTTGAAATGATCAAGGTTAGATTTTTGTTTGCCCAAGGTCTTTGATGCTCTCAGTGAAGGCATATTTCTTATATTCCCCTCTCCTGTCGACTTTCTTATTCACCAAAACCATGTTATTTCCCATTCTAAGGAAATAAATATTTCCCATGGCTCAAATGTATCAAAAATAGTTATTTGGCTCATTTTCTGCTGCAAGATTACTTAGGATTAGACTTTTCCTGTTTTCAAATATAGACATCCTTTTTTGTATATCATTGCTTTGATTATTTCCCAAATACTGTCTCACATAAATCACTGGAGGTTGATCCT
>NW_011494883.1:1022441-1023289 GCF_000754665.1 Bison bison bison
TGGAGAGACTCTTCAGAAATGTGAGCTTGAAAGAAGTTTGAGATCTTCGTGATTCTGCTTCTTCTTTGAGGACAGAAGTTTTTATTAAAAATTTTAAAAATGCACATTTGGAAACATGTTGTCTCTGTAGAATATAAACAAGTAAATGTAAAACAAGACTTACACCTCAAACTAGTTATCAGCCCATTTCCTTCATAAATTTGATGCTAACTATCATGCTCATATAAATTTTGCCTAAGAGAAAAATTTTGCTTCTCTTCCTCCAATTTGAGTATCCAGAACATCTCCGTAATTTCAGCATGTTGTTTTCACTTCACACTTAAAAACAGATATTTTCCCCTACGGAGCTAAAGGGAACTTAACAGTCAGTTGCTTCAGTCACCCTGTCATTCTAAAGCTAGGACTGCTTTGCTTCACACTCACCTATCATAAAGCCACGGATTGGGCATTTCAGCTCACTATTCCTCATATCAAGAAATCGTTCCATAAAATTAAGAGCTCCATGAGAGAAAGTATAATAGCATATTTCACTCAAGCTTCCATAAAGTCACAGTGCTGGGCACAGTGCTTGGCAACAGAGAACAGTCAACAAATATTAATTGAATGGTTGAACAAGTTAATAAATGAATAAAGTAATCTTTATTTAATGTTTCCAATCAGAAATCAGTAGGAGCGAGAATAAAAACAGAGTAATCATTTATAAAACTTTTTTCTTACAATTCTGGAGTCCATAGTATTCTTGATTTACATTTTCAGTTTACTTTTTTTGGGGTGGGGTGGGGAGGATAAACTCATGATTTCAACTGCAGCCTTGAAAACTAATGTAAAACCTAAAAATAATACCACTT
>NW_011494883.1:1023389-1050529 GCF_000754665.1 Bison bison bison
ACCACTTTGACAGGAGAAATGGCAAAAAAAAAAAAAAATTGAAAAGGCTATTTATCATACCGTTTGATATTTTCTTATTTTACTTCCTAAAATAGCAACCTTATTTTTCTAGGAAGAGATCATATCTGTTTATTTTGATTTAGTAAATTGTCTTTAAATATGAATCCCACTATATCTTTCCTTGAGGAATGATAAAAGGGATGCCTTGTTGAAGAGGGATTCCTCTGTGTACCCAATTAATTATTTCAGTAAAATTTCTTCACAAACAGCATCACTCATACTGACTGCTTATGAAGCCATTAAATCCTGGCTCTAGGTAACTTTTGGACATTATGCAGAAGTGTCATATCAATCTTCTCTTCTCACTGGGCTTGAAACAGTCCTTAGAAAACCATATAAACTTCAGTGTATTTTCCAAGGACGTGCTTGGATTTGATTAACGAAGAGCATAGAATTGAGATATACTATTTGGCATTGAAAGAACATTTAAAGTGAAAAATTCAAAGCTGAGGTGCCACAGAATGGGTACTATAAAGTCACTTATTGAATAGAAAACTTAAAGGATTTTTTTCTCACTTATGCTAAGTTGACAAACAAATCTGTAGAGAACATACGCAGGAGAGTGGAGTTCTCCATTTTTGAGCTTGTTAATTGTGTTCAACAGTGATTGGTGATAAGGTCTTAGCTCCACAGAAATATTGCAGTGTTGCTATTTTCTCTCATATACACAGTTCTTGGGCATTTATTTTGTATTAACCAAACCAAGAAGATAATGTTATTTTTGTTTTCTCTAATAAAAATTTCAAGTCTAATATTGTAGTTATTCCATAAGTAATATGGATAACCTTTCACAAGGATTAGGACAATGAGAGAAGCCTGACTGGTGAAGACAAATAACTATGTTGTTTATATGGACATTTAGTCAATACTTGGTAATAAACAGCATCCCCACAACCCAGACAACACAATGGCTTGGCGTGGAATCAGTGCAGTTGCCCACCTCATTGGTAACCTCCATGATCTGCCAGAGAAAGAGAATAAACTCATCATTCCATTGTGAAACGATGTTGTAAAAGTAACAGGTAATTAACATGTATTTTTATAATATTTTAGTTGCTTACTCAGCGGTTTGAATACAAAATTTGCCTCAAAAAAGCTCAGCTATAATCTCAACAAATTATCCTGCTAAGTGATCAGATACACCTCTAAAATGCCATCAATTGAAAAACGCTCCAACCCATATGCTTCCCAGATGTGCCCAGGCAATATAATCCCCGAAGGGCTGTATTCTAACTTGTCCCAGAATACGAGCACAGCAGGCTTACCCCTAAAATGTGGAAATGCTACAAAAGCATGGTGAACTTAGTAACAGGGAATGACATGGAAGTAGAAAATGATGTAAGAATGGTGGGTTATGACTTAACTAGTTGTAAAATTTGATAGCAATAAAGTATGGTATTTTAGGAACCAGGAGACTGAGCCATAGCAGATGCCACCAGTTCTGGTACAGGCACGTGGAAGTATTGATAAATATGTATTAAAAGAAATAGAGGAACTTCCCTGGTGTTCCAGCCATTGACTTCACACTTTCATTGCAGTGGGGCATGGGTTTGATCCCTAGTCGGGGAGCTAAGATCCTGCATGCCAAATATGTGAATGAATGAATGAAGTAGAAATTGAGTCTTCAGACCTATAACACTCCTAAGTGTACAGTTATACAGATTCAAGTATCATAAAGTGATACCTTTGAACTGTGGTGTTGGAGAAAGACTCTTGAGAGTCCCTTGGACTGCAAGGAGATCAAACCAGTCAATCCTAAAGGAAGTCAGTCCTGAATATTCATTGGTAGGACTGATGCTGAAGCTGAAACTCCAGTACTTTGGCCACCTGATGCAAAGAACTGACTCATTGGAAAAGACCTTGATGCTGGGAAGGATTGAAGATGGCAGGAGAAGGGGATGACAGAGGATGAGATGGTTGGATGGCATCACCGACTCAGTGGACATGAGTTTGAGCAAACTCTTGGAGTTGGTGATGGATAGGGAGGCCTGGCACGCTGCAGTCCATGGGATCACAAAGAGTCGGACATGACTGAGCAACTGAACTGAACTGAAGTATCATAAAGAGATAAAGCTTTATAAACTTGTCCTGGATCATCAAAAGCAGAAGTTGGTCCAAAGTGTTTCATAGTGACATTTTCAAATATAATTCACAGGGGATTACCACTGAATAGACATCTCTTATGGCAGATGAACTCACAATAATGCAAGACAATGAAAAATACTGAGGAAGGATCAACAGATTCAAGAGGACAAAAATTAGCATCCCCAAAAGTGAAAATAATAGGAAATTCTGTAAGAGGCTATGATATAAATATATTTCACATGATTAAAGAAATAAACTGAAAATATAAGTTCTTAACAGAATAAGTAGTTTTATAAAAATAAGGAAATAGAACTTTCTGATTTTTAAAATGTACTGAAATGAAAAGCTTGATAGATTAAGATAGCAACAAACTAGACACACCTAAAGAGATACTAGAGAAGTGGAAGATAGATACAAGGAAATCACACAGAGAAAACAGAACGTAATTAAGAGACATGAAAGACAAAATGAGTAGTTTAACATAAACAAACATACCTACCTTGTTTTGGGAGAAAATGTTGACTATGTGAGATAAAATTAAAGATGTAACATTTAGTAATTACCATTCCATGAAATTTATATACTAACATTTCTTCCATATGTGCACAAAAACAAAAGACATATAAAAGGATGCTCATTGAATCTCTTATAACAGAAAAAAATTAGAAATATAAGCATTTATTAACTGGGAAATACATAAAACTTAGTGTACATAATGAGTACATTATGACAATCCAAATGTATTTGAATTATATGTATATGTGCATTCAGTTCAGTTCACTCGCTCAGTCACGTCCAACTCTGCAACCCCATGAATCCCAGCATGCCAGCCCTCCCTGTCCATCACCAACTCCTAGAGTTTACCCAAACTCATGTCTGTTGAGTCCATGATGCCATCTAACCATCTCATCCTCTGTCTGTTCGCTTCTCCTACTGGCTTCAATTTTTTCCAACATCAGGGTCTTTTCAAATAAGTCAGCTCTTCACATCAGGTGGCCAAAATATTGGAGTTTCAGCTTCAACATCAGTCCTTCCAGTGAATATTCAGGACTGATTTCCTTTAGGATGGACTGGTTGGATCTCCTTGCAGTCCAAGCGACTCTCCAGAGTCTTCTCCAACACCACAGTTCAAAAGCATCAATTCTTCTGTGCTCAGCTTTCCTTATAGGCCAACTCTCACATCCATATGTGACTACTGGAAAAACCACAGCATTGACTAGATGGACATTTGTTGACAAAGTAATGTTTTTTAATATGCTATCTAGGTTGGTCATAACTTTCCTTCCAAGGAGTAAGCGTCTTTTAATTTCATGGCTACAATCACCATCTTCAGTGATTTTGGAGCCCAGAAAAATAAAGTCAGCCACTGTTTCCATTGTTTCCCCATCTATTTGTCATGAAGTGATGGGACCAGATGCCATGATCTTAGTTTTCTGAATGTTGAGCTTTAAGCCAACTTTTTCACTGTCGTCTTTCACTTTCATCAAGAGGCTTTTTAGTTCTTCTTCACTTTCTACCATAAGGGTGGTGTCATCTACATATCTAAGGTTATTGATTTCTCCCAGCAATCTTGATTCCAGCTTGTGCTTCCTCCAGTCCAGCATTTCTCATGATGTACTCTATATGTATCAAAATAGACAATCTGTACACTTCACAGATGAGTTTTAAAAAGTGAATCACAAAAGGGTTGGTAAAAATTTGATAGTAACTATGTAATTGTAAAAAGCACAAAAAGTATTTTCTCATTATAAACATAAAATCATAGGAGGGAAATAAACAATGCAGGATACTCATTATACATCAGGGAAGAAGGCACGGAAAAAGGAACAGTCAGATTTCAAACTGTATTGTTATTTTATAAACAGACTTGAAGCAAATAAAAGAAGAATGTTAACTTTAGCAAAAAGGAAAATTGAGAGATAATTCTATGAGGCTTTATCCCCTATTGTTTTAATAAAGAATCCTGCAAAAAAGTCTACAGTAGATTCTAAATGGCAAATACAGTGGTTACCTTGGCAGCCATCTTCTTGACCTCTCAGCAGCAGTGGGCACATTTTACCATTTGCTACTTCTTGAGACTCTTGCTTGTGAGTGTTTTGTTGCAGTAAACTTTGAAGAGTCGGACACGGCTGAGCGACTGAACTGAAACTTTGAAGTGACTTTCTTTCTGACCAATATATTGGGAAACTCCAGGGTATAGGGCTGTCTGCTCTTCTTTATGTATAATAATTCTTGGGTGATCTATTTACTATTGTGCCTTCAAATGCTGTATTCCCAGATGTACCTTCTAGTCTTGATCACTCCAGAACTCCTGATTCATGTGGTGCAATAGTTTACTCTACATGGGAAATTTTGTGTATCTCCGCCCATACTCCAGATGGCATGCAGAATAATGTAGTGTCATTTCAATGTGGAAATCTCTATTGGTGTACCGTGATGTTAAAACAAAATCTTAATTCCTTGCTATTGTTTCTTGGGCTTCAAATGCTTGGCCTCTAGCTACTTCTGCAAACAGCTACACAGCTGTCACAAATGCTCTTAAGATTTTTGTTAAGAGTAGTTTGTTCTGCCTAGACTTCTCCAAAGGTATTTTTAGTTTAAGCTTTTGCTTAAATGTCATCTCTTCGAAGATGCAGTCTCTAATTACCATGTATGATTCTTCGTAGTCTGTACTCTTATGTTGCTTTATATTTTCTTCATTATCACTTTTAACCCAACATTTTATAAGTAATTTACTTGTACATTTTTGTATGTTTCCACTGTGAGAATGTAAGTTCTTCAAGTTCAGAGATTTTTGTCCATCTGGCTCACAGCCATGTACAGTATCCTGAGCAATCTCACACAAAGTTCATGCTCAATAAATATTTACTGATTGATGAATCAGGTATTTCTCTATGACTATTTTTCACTATGTTTTAATTCTTCCATTAGGAAAGAAAATAGTTGTCTTAAATAGAAATAAGATTTGCTAGCACTTTTTTGATCAAAAATTGTTTTCCATAGTCATTTATTGAATATGTTTGTCTGTAGACAGGTAACTTATCATTATACTCTCAATTCACCAATTTCAGCAAACTGTTGCATGAAAATGGGGAGGACATTGTACAGAACAGATGGCATTAATCTTCTTGGGAAAGACTGAGCAAACAGCATTCACCCTCCAAATCAGTTGGATTATAATTTAATAAAAACCTGACAAATGTATCAAATATTACCTTAGTATATAAGACTTAGTTTAACTCTAAATGGGAAATACCATAGAAAGGGATGAAGAGTCTTTTTTTTTTTAGTTATCAATCACCCACGGTGTATGAGTAGCAAGTATTAAAAACAAGCTATACATGTAGTATTTACTTTAATAATCCAGAAAAATAACCAAAAAAGGAGAGGTAGAGTCCAAACAGTCTGATACGCTGGCTAGTAGCAAATTTGTATCTGTGAATGTCTAAAGAATGGTGACATTCAGAGTCAGCCTTAGGAACAATTTAAATGGAACCAGGAGAATTCCAAACCTTGATCCTCCACCCTCATTCTTAAAAACTTCTTGTGACACTCTGGGTATGCAATTATATAAACATGAGAAAATGCTTTTAATATACTAATTAGTTTAAAGCTAAAGGGACCTGTTGGAAATAATCTGTTAGAAGGAATGATTTAGCCAAAGGACAAATAAAAACAGATCCTTCAGAATTTTAATTGATGACAATAAGCATAAGATTAGAAAGGAGCAGTAGTGAATACACATATGGCTAATGTACGGCCGATTCTCAGATGCTAATCCTTGAGTCCCTTCTCTTGCCAAGTGGAAAAGGAGCCAAGAACCTAAAGGATAAAGGGGGCATTGCTGATTGGAGTGTGTGTAAAAGCAGTAACCAAAAAGATGCCATTTTCCTGGGTAAAACAAGTGTGAGTCATAATATGAGTTCTTAAAATCCTGTGTGGCTGAGGATACTGAGCACCTAGTCTGAACTATTGCAATTAAGGCTGTTATTTTTAAAGCTGTCAGTCTCGGTCTAGAACTCTGAAGGTGAAAAGCATGCTGCATTCAGAATTTTAGCAGCCTCCTCCCTCTGGAGACCAAGCATTGTTAATTTTTTTGTTCCTCTATTAAAGGAAAGATGCCATAATTACAGAGGGAAAGGACTACATGCCTGCTTGGATACAGATCTGTGTTTATGGACTTTGAGGTCCAATCAGTCAATTTCTGGCAGAGAAGCTAAAAGAGACTGCAGCTGAGAATTCTTAGTTGAAAACTGGTGGTAATTGTCACCAATTATAACATGCAGTTGCTAGTTATATTCATAAACAATGGTCCCACTTTTGGAGCATAACCAATCATGTCTTGTAGCTTTCCTTTAGCAAACTTCATTGTTAACCTTTAATACTATTTTGAAAGTTGCTAGGCTGCCACCTGACTGTATTTTGTTCATCTTATTAGTTACCTTAAAACAGATGATACATAGTAACATAAAGAAGGCTTTGTGTTATTATATTTCCTTTGTGCATAGCTTAGTGCTTGACTTTCTTCATACTGTTATTGTAGAACAATGTCACTGTACTTGAACATATGCATTCTCACTAGGAATGATTTCTTCTAGTCAGTCCTGGATGATGAATTTTTCTCTGTAAGTCATTTTAACTGAAAAGATTCTAAATATTTTGTTCAGAATACATTGTGAATACTTTTCAAAGAGTTTAACAGAAGTGAAAATTTCAGGTAAAGCAATATATCTATTTTTTTAATTAATTTTGATTAACAAAATAGGAAGTGTGTGTTCAATCAGTCAGGAGTCAACTAAAGTGAAGTTCTTGGAGGTAGGAGTGTTGCTATCATTTCACTGACTGTGCATAATTAACTGACCCACTTGATTGTGAGATGATTTGGTTAATCCCAGTAGGACTGTAGTGGATGGTATTCCATTGTGGTTAAGTCCAGTCCGCCTATTGAAACTCAGAACTTTAAGAGTGCTACTTGATTTCCTGGCATTTCATCAAAGGCTGAAAATTGAATAAAACAAATACTTTCTTAGAAAAACTATGTTACATCTTAACTTCCCCAAAATGAATGCCTTAAAATACAAATAAATGAAGAAACCTAATATTCTAAGGAAAAGTGACTTAGAATAATCTGAGTACCAGCTCATTCAATTCTTAAAGCAAATCACTGAGAAGGGTAATTATTATCACTATTTTACAAATGAAGAAATAAATGCATAGAATTTAAGTGATTTTCCTGAGGTCACATAGGTAATAAGTGGCAAGGATGTGATTAAAACCTGGATCTAATTTGATCTCAGTGCCAAACAAGCAGTGACTGCATGAGAGAAGCAGAGCCATACGTGAAGCTCTAGGGTCTTATGGCCTGGAGGCAAACCCCAGCTTCACAACTGGCTACCCGTGTAACCTGAGGCAGTTCATTTATTTTCCTACCTCTAAAGAGCCTTCAGATGCAAAATAGACAAGATAATGATATAATTTATCTCACTGTGTTGTTCTGAAGCTGTATGAAGAAAGGTATGTAAAGTGCTGAGCACCATATCCAGCACATCCTAAGTGATCAATGAATATCATTTATCCCAATGTGCCCAGAATTCAACATTTTCATGGGGAGGAGGGTTTCCTGGATCTTTCTGAGACAGTATTGGTGATAGGGTAAAGGAAGCTACAGTCGGAAAGTTTTTCCTTGAGAATTTAGTTAACATATATTCTGATCAATAATGCAACACATATTTATGGAAAATCTGATATTTTCCAGTTGACTTACATATGACCTAGTGACACAAAAAAGAAAGAAATTGCATCTGTGTTCAAGTAAATCATGCCAGTTAGGTTGAAAGAGAGGCAAATAATAGAGAAAATTCAAAATAAAAGGTATTACTAAAGGAACTCCTGGATTTTAAACACTCCTGGGTGTTTTCTGAAAACACCCAAGAAAGGGTTTCTCATGGAACATAGACGATTACACATGACTTCTCAGAAGTTTACAGGTCATTTTATTTACTGGTGAGGGATCTGAGTTAGAGAAAGAATAGAAACGGCTGCTGCTGCTGCTGCTAAGTCGCTTCAGTCGTGTCCGACTCTGTGCGACCCCACAGATGGCAGCCCACCAGGCTCCCCCGTCCCTGGGATTCTCCAGGCAAGAACACTGCAGTGGGTTGCCATTTCCTTCTCCAGTGCATGAAAGTGAAAGTGAAGTCGCTCAGTTGTGTCCGACTCTTAGCTACCCCATGGACTGCAGGCTACCAGACTCCTCCGTCCATGGGATTTTCCAGGCAAGAGTATTGGAGTGGGGTGCCATTGCCTTCTCCGGAAATAGCTGAGGGCATATGAAAGAGTCATCGAGAATAGTAAGTGGTCACCTAAAGAATTTCAATTTTATTTTCTAAGTAATAAGTACTCAATGAAGTATTTTAAGCAGGAGATGGACTCAGTTACATGCACACTTAGAAAGTACCTCTAAGGATGGAGATTTCATTGAAGATGTGCTGTATTATCTGAATTAAGTTTGGCTGCATTTTAAGTTTTCTGCAACAGAAATCATAAAAAAGCAGCAAAGTTCCAAGGTAGTCAGACATGAGATGGCATCGTGGCTCCACCATCATCAGGGATTGAGGATCTTTCTGTTGTCTTTTTTTTAGTACACGGCTAAAATCCTCAACCTCACTTGAAGGGACAACTCGAGATTTACTTATATAACATCTACATTCTAGGCATCAAAAATAAAGGGAAAGGGGAAAAAATAAAGGATGAGCCAATTAGGTCAGCCCCTTTTAAAGAACTTGCCTTATTGGCAATATCACCTTATTGGCTACTCCAAAAGGGAGCAAATTGATTATATACTACTGTATTCAACAAGATAGGATCTCGTTTACTGTTAAAAGGGGAAATTTACTGAGTAGTTAACCAAGAGTAACACTGTTAAATACTGTAAAAATAATTAAGTTCTAATAAAAACTAGTACAAAGATAGTATATGTAGAAGTACAAAGAAAATGTATTCTTACATCTACTAATAAAACAATCTTTCTAAGAAAATAGCTATTTTCCCCATGTTTTCCTTATTCTTTCATATGAACTAAAATTATTTGTCTAATTCTTCTCCACCTAAAATATCTTGTGGGAGTTCTATTTGAGATTGCATAAAATTTCTTTTCTAAGGAAAGAGTACTTTTATGATGGTAAGTCTTCTTATCTAAGAATATGATAGAGCATCTCTAAAACTTATTTTACAGTTTTTTTAATTTTTTATTTTCTTTAGTTAGCTCTGGTGGCTTAATATGATAATGTAACATTTCCTAATGTTTTCCTAATTTTCTTATATTCTAATCCAATCTTGCAAATTAACTTTCTCATTATGTTATCTAGGAGAATAGAGCTTTATATAAAGAAACAGTGTTAACTTTTTTATATTTACCTTGAATCCATCCACATTATTAAAATATACTGTTAATTCCAGCAGGGTATTTCTAAAGTCTCTTGGTTTTTCTCGGCATACAAGTACATCATAATAAAAGGAAATCTTCCAGCTCTTTGTTTCCTACATTTTTACTGTTATTTCTTTTTTGTCTTACTGTATTCACATGAACCTACAATACAGTGGTGAAATGTAGTGGGCATATCTGTCTGATGATTTCTGCTTTTTGTTCAAGTATTTTAGCATTTTAGTATTCAAAGTTTATATTGTTTTCTAATTTTAAAAAAAAAACACTGAATAATCCTTCATGAATATACTTTTTTCTGTTTCTTAGAGATATTCTTATAAGTAGCTGCTAAATTATCCTAAATACCTTAAAGCATTTATTGGATGGATTTCTCAGTTGGCTTGTAATTAAATTCATTACTTTGACATATTTCTGATACTTAAGCTCTTCTTGCCTTTCTGTAGTAAATGCTGATAGATTATAGATTATTGTTCTTTTCATATATTGATGGACTTTTAACTTAAATTTCTAATCTATTTTCATATGGGATTTGGGGCCTATAGTTACTATAAAGCTATCTTCACTGCATTTTGTTGTTATTTTACCTTATCAAGAAAACTGGGGAATTTTCTGTAACTTTCTATGACCTAGATTAGTTTAAATAACTCTATAGAGTTGTCTGTGTCTTATGGATTAAATTTGAAAATGGTGAACTGATCTAGTCTCCATGCCATTTTCAGTGATAAATTTTAGTGATCTTTTCTCTATCTGTGTTCATTGAGCAATTCAAAGGTAAACAAGGGATGGAGCCATTGGGCTTTAAGGAACAAGTGGGCTTGGACAAGTGAAGACCAGAGCTAGGAATGACTTCTCAAATATCTGTCACTACAAAGATATTTGGGATCTTTCAACCCAGTTGGGCAAAGGCATGGCCAAGAGTCCTAAAAATGGCTAAGATACAATTAATGTCTGTCAGTTTGGGCAGATATAAGGTCAGATTAAGTCAGACAAAGAAATGGTAAAAAGAAAAGTGACCATGTCCATTCTTGAATACTTAAGCTTGTGAAGTAATTTATATACCTGAATTCATTATTAACACTTACCTAAGTTAGATAACAGACTTACAGAACTCCTAACTTTAGTTCTGTCTGCTGAGCCAGAGTTTTTTCCATTTTTTATAAAACAACCACACCACAGACACAACAGCATGCATGCAGCCATACATACATGCTTTGTCACTAATTCCATGTTATTTTGGAATCAAATTTCTGTTATTAGACCCTAAAGATTCCTAAATCAACAAACTAACATCTCATAATCCCTAAAATATATTGCCAGTATCATACTTGAGAAATATTTTAAAACTTAGAAATAATAGCCTGTATCTATCTATTTTTTGGTTTCATCTCCTTATTTTAATTCAAATCTCATTTATTTCCTCTGATACTTCTAAAATATTTTCTGCTAGTTTACATTGATTATTACAAGATTTGTATGCATAGGCCATAAGAGACAAAGAATGGGTCTCCACTGTGAATATAACTGGTTTGCTCCAGTTTGTACCAAGTGACGAATTGTTTGATTGAAACATAAAATCAGTTCAGTCAACTTGATTATGCATTCAAAGTGTTGAGTCTTTCTGAGAAGAATAAACCCTTACTTTACAGAAAATGGAAGAATTGTCACTGAATACCCCAGAGCTATATACTTCCTAGAAAAAGTGACAGTGTTTTAAAGGCCTGTCACTACTGTAGCCTTAATGAGATTTTTGGAAATTGACACAGTGGCTGTAGGATCTCTCACAAACAGCAGAAGCCAAATTTTCTAATTTTTTTCCAAATCTAAATCCTTTGATGTAGTCATTAGTACCAAGTCTTATTTCTATGAAGCATAGTAGTCATTTCTATTTAGGGAAGTTTGTACAACAGTCTCAAAATTAACATTCTTAAATACTCATATTGTGCCAAGAATTGTTCACAGCTTTACATTTATTGACTCTGAGCCCTTGCAAGAATTTTATGCAGCATATATATAATAAGTGTATTATTAGTATTATTAGTATTCATAATTTATAAAAACTTATAAGAAGATCATTTAGCAAGTGATTTGAACAAGAAGTCAAACCAACTAGTCTGTTTTGAGTGTGTGTGCTTGATCACTATGTTATCATGCTTATGTAGACACTAAGAACTGGTTGAATGACTAAAAGACCTACCAAAACTCAAAAGTTTCTGAAACCTTCCTTTGGATTAGCTGCTAATGTGTGCAATGAGGGCTTCCTTTGTGGCTCAGCTTGTAAAGAATCCACCTGCAATGAAGGAGACCTGGGTTTGATAACCCTGGAAGTCAAAATCTCTACTAAAACAGTAATAAGAGCAGCAACAACCAAACCCTGGTATTATAAATGCTTAGTGACTTTGTAGGAAAAGGAGAAAAAAAGACATGCATGCCTAAACTGCTAGACACTTTGGCATAGTCTTGATTTTTCAAGGTGCCTGTTAGAGTTTACATTCTAGTGGGAGAGAATGATAATGAAGAAGTAGATAGTTTAGTATAATGTGGTGGTAAGTGTCAAAAAGGAAAAGTTTGAGATAAAGGGATAGTGAATACTGAAGGGAAGACAGTTAGAAAGTGACTTGTAAGTAGAAACTCAAATTTAAGAAGTAAAGCAAAGATTTTGTAAAAAGCCATTCCAGAGGGACAGAATAACAAACATAAATCAGTTTTAAAATATGGGAATTTATCTAGCTGTACATCAAGTACAGCTGCTTTGAAGGGTACCTCAGCTGCAAAGAAGTAAGGGAGAAGAACAGTAAGAGACGATGAAGTCAGAGAGATTGTCAGAGACCAAACAGGTGTGGACTTGTGAGACCTGGTACAAATAAGGGTTTCATCCTTCAGTGTATCAGAAGAGTTTCAGTCAGTACCATGATTTGATTAATTTTTAATATGACTGCTATGCAAAGACAGAACCATACGGGACTGTAGGATGTGGGGGAGCAGTCAAGCCGGTGCAGGCATCCAGGCTGGAGATGAAGTTTTTGTACACAAGTGTTAGCGATAGAGGTGAGAAAAGTGGAAAATAAGAATATATTTTAAGGTGGAGAAAATAGGACTTGCTGATAGGTTGAAAGTCTAATGGGAAAGAAAGACCAAGGATGGTTTCTCTGCTTCTTTCAGTCTGTGTGGAGAATACAGGAAGAATAACCTGAAAGAACACTCAAACAGCCTAACTTCAGATTACATTTATTAGAGAACTGAAAATACAAGTAACTTTTAACCATCATACTGTCCATTTCCCATGAAGTTTTTATTTCCAAACAGGTTTTCAACAAGATTTCCATTGATTTCTCTTCTTTCAATTCAATAATTTCAATATAGTCTACTTGCTTGAGAAGTAACCTCTAGGCATTTGAATCTAACAGTAATTTTTCACTAGTCCATCTGATTTCTTCTTGCTAAAGTAATTTTTAAAACATTTGCTAAAGTGAACAATCTTAGTAATTTTTAATGCATTTCACCTTTTATTTTTCTTTAGCTGGGTGCCTTACCCAATCAAATTTTCCAAAGGATATTGTTAAAATTTTTGAGATTTTTATTATATAGTTGTTGATCTTTAGAAATAAACTGCTCCAATGGAAGAAAAAATCATCTAGAATAGTGAAATTCCTAAAGGAAGCGATAAAATAAGGGATGTGATTGTCTTTAATCCTGATCTCAGAACTGGACTTGTGATTCAGCTGAAGTGATAAGGTCATATCATTTAGTACATGTGACAGTTGAATGAAAACATGTGCCACCAGGAACCTGAGGCTGCCCTCAGATCTTTAATGTACTATTTATACTGTGCCAGAGACTTGGAGCTTGTCATGTTTAATCATGCAGCTCAATTGTACTGAGAAGCTAAAGAGCATTTTGGTCTCTTGCATTGGCAGGCAGATTATTTACCACTGAGCCATCTGGACACAGGGTGGGAAGGAGAAGGTGGGACAAATTGAGAGCATAGCATTGAAACATACCCATTACCATATGTACAACTAGATGACCAGTAAAAGTTTGCTGTATGAAACAAGGAGCTCAGATCCGGGACTCTGTGACGACATAGAGGAATGGCATAGAGTGGGAGGTGGGAGATGGGAGGGAGGTTCAAGAGGGAGGGGACATATGTATACCTATGGCTGATTCATATTGATAAATGGCAGAAACCACAATAATGTAAAGCAATTATCCTCCAATTATAATAAAAATAAATTTAAATTAAAAGCATACTGGTTTAAGCATGAAAACCTGTAAAACAATTTCAGTGATAATCTCAAAGCAGAGAGATGCTTCTAATATTAATGCAACTGCCTTTTGCATCTATGCCCAACAGTCTCTGCATATTGAATGGGTTTTTACTGCTCATCTCAAGTCAACCAGGGAATTAGGTATCAGATTCTTGTTGCTCAAACAAGGAATTCACTTCAGCTATGGGCTAGATTTCATTTTCTGGGAAGTAAAATCGATTTTTCTGAGTGGCACGACACTATAGCAACAAACAAGGCTGCTGTAGCTTCACATGGTACCTCAGCACCTCTTTTAGCTTGTGAGAACTGCATTTCACAACCAGATGAAAGTTATTTACATTAGACACCCACCCCCCAGCTCCACTGTTTAGTCTGGAGTCTGACCAATTTGGCCCTCGTCATCAGCTTCTCAAGCTTACTGACCTCATTGTAAGTCTCAAGTCTTCTAGATGTTTGTCTTACCTGACTTATTTCATAATTTTGGCCAAGATCTGCAAAGAAATTTTTTATTTATTAGGTAAGAATAAGGCTTGCAAACTGAGTGAATTTATCAGAAAAAAAGTGCCTCAATAAGGGCTTTATTGACGAAGAGAAATAATTTTGTGGTTTTCCATTACTTGGAGACTGTGTAAGAGCAAGATAGGAATTGCAGGAACAAACAAAGGGAAAGATGAAATAAAAAGAGGAGAAATTGTACCTAACACAAAGGAGAAATATCACCTGTCAAGTGTTTTGATAGTCTATGTACCTGGAGTGTACTTGAATAGCATTAATTGACAATGATGTATTTTATTAAAATAACTGTACAGACATGTACCATTATGCATACATTGTCAATTCAGTTATAAAGTTGCATTGGAATATCTGTTTGAATCCCTTTGTGCCTTATCTTCAAGAGAAGGAATGAAATAAAAATAAATGTATTTGTACTGTTGTCTTTGAATAATTTTAAACTGTGCTAAAATGTTATTATGTTATATATTTACATCAGATAAAAATTCTAAATGAAAATTTCACTTTATATATTAGAGGAAAAATTATTTTAAACAATTCAGTATATAGGTTTTTAATTGAGGTATAGTTGATTTACAACAGTTTATTAGTTTCAGATGTATAGCACAGTGCTTTGGTACTTTTGCAGGTTATACTCCATTAAAAGTTATTACAAGAATATAGCTGTAATTTCCTATGTCATACAATGTATCTTTGTTGCCTTTATATTTTATATGTAATCCCATGCTCCAATCTTACCCATCCCCTGGTCCCTCTCCTTTCTGGTAACCACTGGTTTGCTCACTGTATATGTGAGTCTGTTTCATTTTTGTCATTTTCACAAGTTGTTTTATGTTTTTAGATTCTACATATATGTCATAGCATAGCATACTTGTCTTTGTAATTATTATTTCTCTAAAGATAATACCCTCTGTTCCATCCATGTTGTCACAAATAGAAAAACTTTCATTCTTTTTTATGGCTGAGTAGTATTCCTGTGTGTGTGTGTGTGTGTGTATGTGTGTGTGTGTGTGTGTGTGTCTATTAGTTGCTCAGTCATGTCCGACTCTTTGTGACCCCTTGGGCTGTAGCCCGTCAGGCTCCTCTGTCCATGGAATTCTCCAGGTAAGAATACTGGAGTGGGCAGCCATTCCCTTCTCCAGGGCATCTTCCCAATCCAGGGATCAAACCCAGGTCTCCTGCATTGCAGGCAGATTCTTTACCATCTGTGGAGAAGGGAATGTTTACCTACTCCAGTATTCTTACCTGGAGAATTCCATGGACAGAGGAGTCTGAAGGGCTACGGTCCATGGGGTTGCAAAGAGTCAGACACGACTGATAGACTAACACTTTCACTTTTCTTTACCTTCTGAACCACCTGGGAAGCCCATATATATGTATATGTTAACACATACACACTACATCTTCTTATCTGCTAATGGACACATTCTTTAATATCTTGGCTATTGTAAATAATGATACTATGAACATGGGGTACATGTATCTTTTCGAATTAGTGTTTTCATATTCCTTGGATATATACACAGGAGTGGAATTGCTAGAGCATATGGTAGCTCTGTTTTAAGTTTTTGGGGAACCTCCACATTATTTTCTTTACTGGCTATACCAATTTCAAGTTCTACCATCAGTGTGCTAGGGTTCCCTTTTATCCACTTCCTTGCCATCATTTGTTATTTATAGACATATTGTTGATCGCCACTGTGATGTGTATGAGATTATACTTCATTGTTTGATTTGTAATTTTCTAATAAGCAACATTGTTAAGCAACTCTTCACATGCCTGTTAACTTCTTTAGGGGAGAACTCTACTGTTAATATATTCCCACATTATTGTAAAATGTTTGCTTGGATGTTATCTAGGTTTGGAAATTAGTTCATAAATTCAAGACAATTGCTTAGTGATATGAAAGGTGAACATTCTTCACAGATGGTTTATCAGGTGTTATAAGAATATGGTAATCATGCTAATCATTTACATTCCCACCAACAGTGTACAAGGTTTCCCCTTTCTCCACATCCTTGCCAACGACTATTATTTGGGTTTTTTTTTTTTAATGGTAACCATTCTGACAAATATGAGGTGATATCTCTTTGTGGTTTTAACCTCTGATGATTAACAATGTTGGACATCTTTTCATGTATCTATAAGCCATCTGTATGTCTTCTTTGGAAGAAAACTATTCAGATTTTCTGCCCATTTTTTTATTTGGTTGTTTGCTTTTTTGATATTAAGTTGTATGAGCTATGTAATTTGGATATCAACCCCTTGTTGATCATATGCAAATATTTTCTCCCACTCTATAGGTTATCTTTTCATTTTTTTGGTTGCTTCCTTTGCTATGCAAAAGCTTTTAAGTTTAACTTGGTTTAATGGGACAAATAAGGTCCCATTTGTTTATTTTTCCTTTTGTTTCTTTTGCCTTAGTGGACAGATACAAAAAACTATTACTGTGACTAATGGCAAGAGTGTTCTGCCTATACTTTTTTCGAGGAGTTTTGTGGTTTCTGACCTTACATTTAGGTCTTTAATCCATTTTGAGTTTATTTTTGTGTATAGTGTTAGAGAATGTTCTAATTTCATTCTTTTACATGTTGCTGTCCAGTTTTCCAGGCACAACTTATTGAAGAGACTGTCTTTTCTTCATTGCCTATTCTTGCCTCTTTTGTCATAGATTAATTGATCATAGGCACATGGGTTTATTTCTTGGCTCTCCTTCCTGTTCCATTGACTTGTGTGTGTGCTTTTGTACCAATACCATGCTGTTTTGATTACTGTAGCTTTGTAATATAGTCTAATATTTTGCTTCTTTTTAAATTGATGAATAGGACGTGTTGAATACTAAAGTAACCATTATTTTCAGTCACTTAAAAGTAAGGATCCCTTTTAGAACAGAGTAAACACATAGGCTGGCATTTTTAGTAAGAGGATTAGTAAGCTTAGCTTGATAAAACCTGGGTAAGCATAAAACTAATGTGAATATAATAACCACTCATTCACATTTTATATTCTCTGGTATATAGTAATATGAGTATCTATAAAATGTTTTAAGTTTAGTCTTCAGGGAGAATTGACTTCTAAGTATCAGGAACAAATCAATCCTGTGTATTCCCATTCTCTTGTACATGGTAATATAGCCCTGGTAGTATGTTTGCTCCACTTTGACATGCATGATGGAAGACTGTGATCATTCTGGATACCCAGATTTATATAAGAGTCCTTTCCCTTTACTGCTTCCTCTTTTTCCTACGCCCCTTACCTCTTTCCTGCCACAGTCTATCACTCTATCCTCCTCTTATTTTCCTTAATCTATTCCTCTCTCTCACTTTTATCACTTTGAGATGAAATACAGCATAGCAGAAATGAGTTCAAATAGAAACATGAATGTGTGCCATCAGAGCATTATGGACAGGGAGATTTTTTTTTTTTTTCTGGATATGGGATTTGAGGTGTGCTTTGAGCTATCTTTAAAAAAAGAGGAGAAGTAGGAAATTTCTAGGCAAAAGCAACACTTTTTACATTGATAGAGATGAACACAAGAACATGTTATTTGCTGGAACTGGCAAAGACGAGTATGTGTGTGAAGTTTGAGTTTCAGTGAATAGGGGATAGATTTTATATCATAATAATGTATTTGAATTTTTTGATGGTAACAGTGAACTGATGGAGTTTTGGGGTTTTGTTTTGTTTTTTGTCTTAGGTTGGAACTTAAATAATCAGAGTTGCCATTGGGAAATATAACTCTGATGGTGGTTTAAAGGTATACAGGAGAGACAGTCCTGAGTGACACCTAGCATAATATATTAATACTTAGTGTACCAATTTATATCTGTTGCCTAGATACTGAATATATGCGTGAATGGATACATAGTTCATTAAGGAAGTTATTGACACACTGAAATACTTAGCTCCTGTAGAAGAGAATATTCATATATTCCCAAATTATTGTAAAATATTTGTTTCTATACTATTTAGATTTTGAAATTAGCTCATAAATTTAAGATAATAAGTCATATGAAAGGTGGACATTTATCACGTACAATCTAGCAAGTATTATAAGCGTGGTAATCATGGAGTATGAATCAAGTCAGAATATTTTCATGGCTCAGTGTCAGTAAGAGAGCATGTTAACCCACTGGAACCGCTTTGTTTAGAGTCAAGTCAGCTGTGGCCTGCAAGGAACTACTCACAGAGAAATTTTGAGGATTTCTTTATGTTGCTAAAGGTAGCAGTAGCATTAGTAAGGAATTCTCAAAGAAGCCTCCTAAAGTCCTACCGCCCCAGCATAGTTTCCTGGGCCGCTCATGTAGTCAAAACTGTTATGCATTTTATAATACCTGGAGCTGCAGACAAGAATGTGACCTCCAGCCTAGGTGCACGGCCTCTCTATCAGATGTGCGTGCTACCTCATGGTGCCATTTGGATAGCCAGTGATGGCTACCATTTTGTAACCAGTAAGTGTCCATCAGCCTCCTTGTTAAGTGTGTGCTTAGCAAACCTATTTTTATTTGAACTTCACATTACTCTGTGAAATATCTATTACTACTCCCATCTTATTGAAGCTTGAAGAGGTTAAATGGCTTGATAATTGTTTCAGAGCAACAAAGAGGTGAAGTAGGAAATAAAAACCCAGGTCTAACCAATTCCAAGTGCCTTTCTTTTGGAGCACTCTTACAATATGATAGATGTGTAAATAAAATTTTAAATGTCAAATCTTGGGAGTGAAAGATATGCACATCTGGGCAGATAGGGTAAAGCATGAAAGTGTGAGCTATATCTCACCATTCAAAATATGAAATAGCAATAAAATATATAACAGTACATTCCTACTTTGCCTGTCATTCCCCACCCACACTAAAAACACTCACATACGTTCCAATAAAACATGTTTCATGTGCAGAAAGAAAGTCAGCCTTCAGGGTTTCACTGCTGATATGAAAATTTGTTTTGTGGGCATAACCATTACTCTGACAAGTGAAACTGCCTGTATGATTACAAAGCAGGAGCTTCAGCAAACATCAGAAGAGATTATCTACTTGTTTAGGCTGCAAAAATCCAGACCACACAAATTACTACTTGTAAAGCGATGGAAATTTTGTTTTTCTTTTAATATAGCGTAGGAAACATTAAAAAGCAGGTGCATAGCAGCAAAATAACTCATAATTTTTTAAATGGTAGCCATATAAGAAAACCCTGTAGCTTATTCCAGTATGTAGGAAGACTTCAGGAAAGCATATGGAAATTTATAGAACTTCTTTAACATTTCCTGCCTTTTAAAAAGTAAAGAAAATGTACTGTCAAAAAACATGATGACAGGCTAATGTTTTATAGATGACAAGTAGGTAAATACTTACTCAAGACTGTTTTGATGCTGAGAAGTGAGGCTACTATACAGAAACTCAAAAAGCTACTACAGAATTTATTTGTATATCTGTAAAGTAAAATGGAAAACTTTATTTTCCAAGAATGTCATTTCAACTGACTAAAGCATCAAAGTGTTACAAGTAACCCCGTAGTTCTGGATAAACTTAGCAATCAGAAATTAGGAGTGTAAAAATCAGCAGTGAGAAGATTAATTGATGGTAAGTAAGTGGTTTTATTGGTATTATTAGAACTAATATCCCATTAAAATGGCTTGTGATAGTCATACTCGGCTGTTTCCTTTTGTTTCCCAATAATAGTAAACACAATAAAATTTCTTCAATGATTTATTCAGTTTATATTTACTAAGTGCTTATCATGTGCCAGGCTTTTTTCTGGGTCAGGAATGTGGGTAAATCAGTGAATGTGAAAGAAAACTCATTGACCCCTTGTGGCTTACATTCTAACGAGAAAATATAGAAAAACACTTTTTATCAATAAATACTATGATAGGTGGAGATAAGTGCCGTGGAGTAAAGAGGAGAAAGAGTATCAGGAGTGGGTGCCATTTGATATAAGATAGGCAAGGTGAGCTTCTCTGATAAGGTGATATTTGAAGAGAGGCCTGAATTAGGTGAAGAAGCAAGCAAGCTATGTAGATATCAGGGGGAAATATGCCAAGGAGAAAGAACAAAAAGCACAAAAGCCCTGATTCCTTAGTGAGTTCCAGAAAGAGCAAGGGAATCAAGTGTTGCTGGAACACTATAAGTAAGGGAGCAATTAAATGAATGAAGTTGAAAAGGCAGTGGGGCAGATGTCATATATCCTCCTAGGTAATTGCAGAAGCTTTGGCTCTTACTCTGAGTTTAATAGGAAGCCAAAAGAAGTCTGGGCAGAGGGTTGATGGGATCTGAATTATGCTTTAAAAAGGCTTTCCAGCTACTCCTGTGTGGAGAATAAATTATATTGGAGCAGAGAGGCCAGGGAAAATGGCAGTAACCTGTATTACAGTTATAATGTTCTATGCTAAGGTAAGAGTCAAGGCAGTGAGAAGTGATTAGATTCTGGATATATCCTAAGGGCAGGGCCAGTGAGATTTGCAGATATATTCAGTACTAGGGGTGAGCAACAGAAAGTATGATACTAAGCATTTTGGCCTGAGAAACTGGTTGAATGAAGTATCTATTTGCTGATACGGAGCAGACCATGTTGTCAAGGTAGGAATATCAGTGTTCAGTGTTGGGGATTTTAAGTATGTCTTACACATTCAATTAGAGATGCTAAGTAGGCAGTTAGATATGTGAATCTGGAGTTCAGTAAAAGTCCAGAATGAAAATATGAATATGGAAATAATCAGGAAAATGGTGTTTAAAAGCAAGATATTAGATAAGGTCATAAAGGGAGTAAAAATAGACTTTCATCTAAATTTATACATTCTTATTATTAGAAATTTAGAGTATTACATATGAAGTGATACTCTGGATATTTACTCAAAGTTACTAATATTTAATATTGGTTTTGATAATATACTTAGTAAAAGTTACTTTTAATATTCAAACATTTTTATTACTTCTGCATGTCTTAGCTTAATGAATGAATTTTAAGATCCATTATGGTACTGTGATACCTGATTCTGCATCTTCCCATATGCTTAGTAAAATACTTAACATGAATTTCAATAATGTATTAAATTCATAAACTTAAGGATATGAAAAAAATCAAAGTAAGAACCCAGGTAATTTATTATAACAGACTTAAGCTTGGTGTTCTTATTAAAATACACATTTAAAAATATGATACCACCTGCACTATAGGAGTTTCTTGTTTCTTATAATCCATTGCAGATTCTATTTAAAAACAGAGTAATTCAGTTTCATGATAGAATTCCAGCTGCTGCTGTTGTTGCAACACTAAACTGCTGTTGCTGCTTCGTGTTAGTCTCCTAGTCATGTCTGACTCTTTGCGACCCCATGGACTGTAGCCTGCCAGGATCCTCTGTCCATGGATTTCTCCAGGCAAGAAAACTGGAGTGGGTAGCCATTCCTTTCTCCAGAGATTCTTCCTGACTCGGGAATCAAACCTGGGTCTCCTGCATTGCAGGCAGATTCTTTACCATCTGAGCCACCAGGGAAGCCAACCTTATAATTGAAGTGAACATTTACTGTGTATTTGATTTGCATCTTTTCTAATTTTTATAACAATCTAACAAGAAAGGTTGTATTAGGTCCATTTTACCATTTTAAATTTGAAAACTAAGAATAAAAGAAGGTAAATTATGTATGAAGACTAACAAAACTGCAGAGTCTGGATTCAAACCCAGATCTGTTGACCTAAGAGAACAGAATTTTATTTTCATTCTACCATCACTCTGATCTTAGCAGTCTGTATTTAAAACATATACTAATAGATGTGTGAGACTGAGATAGAAAACACATTTATTTTGAGGAAATTCAAGGGAAGAAACAAGAAAGAAATTCAACCATATAGACCATGTAGAAAGTTGTCCTGATTCTTGGAAACATGAGAAAAGCAGAGTGAAAAGATTTCCCTGTTCCTTAAGATTTTGGAGATGCCTCAAATTTATAATGGATTCCCTGATAGCTCAGTTGGTAAAGAATCTACCTGCAATGCAGGACACCCTAGTTCAATCCCTGAGTTGGGAAAATCCTCTGGAGAAGGGATAGGCTACCCACTCCAGTATTCTTGGGCTTCCCTTGTGGCTCAGCTGATAGAGAATCCACCTGCAATGAGGGAGACCTGGGTTCGATCCCTGGGTTGGGAAGATCCCCTGGAGAAGGGAAAGGCTACTGACTCCAGTATTCTGGCCTGGAGAATTCCATGGACTGTATAGTCCATGGGGGTCACAAAGAGTCAGACACGACTGAGTGACTTTCACTTTGAAATTTATAATAGCCAGGTTTACAAAATGAAGTCAAGTCTTCGCTTTTATGATTCACATCTCACATATCAATTTAACATTTGCCAAATATCTAGTATGTAACCACCTCCAGTGCTGGATGCTGACAGCACAAATATTATATAAGTCATGGTCCCTGTTCAGAAGGAGTTTCCATTTTATTGAGGGAGACAAATGAGTTAACAAAAATTATAATAAGCTGAGAGAAATGTTTATGTAGGAGGCATATGCAGTTATTATATTACATAGTAGAGGGAACTAACACTTCCTTGAAAAAAGTGAAAGTGAAAGTCACTCAGTCCTATCCAGCTGTTTGCTACCCCATGGACTATACAGTCCCTGGAATTCTCCAGACCAGAATACTGGAGTGGGTAGCCTTTCCCTTCTCCAGGGGATCTTCCCAAACCAGGGACTGAACCCAGGTCTCCTTCATTGCATGCAAATTCTTTACCAGCTAAGCCATAAGGGAAGCCCAAGAATACTGGAGTGGGTAGCCTATCCCTTCTCCAGGGGATCTTCCCAACCCAGGAATCAAACTGGGGTCTCCTGCATTGCAGACAAATTCTTTACCAACTGAGCTATGAGGGAAGTCCCTAGAAAAATGTGATGCCTGAGTTAAATCTTGAAGAATGAAAAGTGTTAGCCAGGCAGTCAAAATACTGCTGGAACAAGGATGCACAACCGAATATCTGCTCGGGGAACTATAAATGACTTACTCTGGCTGGACCAGACATCCAAGGAATAGGGCTAGGGGAGAGAGAGGGGGGAGTTGATGAGTAATCAGGAAAGGTACTGGACAAGTAAATAGGTGATAGATTATGAAGGTCTTTGCAATTTATGCTAAGGAACTTAGACTTTGACCCTGAAGAATTTCTAGCTTAGAAATGACATGATAAAATCCATACTTTAGAAAGCCACCCAGCTATAGTGTGCAGAATTTATTGAAGAAAGGACAAGGCCCTTCATCAATAGGAGGACTATAGTCTACTGCAGTAATCCAGGTGAGCAAAGATGATGGTCTGCAGCAAAGGAAATGGAACTGCTCTTAACACTTAGAAAGTTTAGAATTGATCAGAATTGTTGACTTGGTGGGTATGACAGAAAGGATACAGATCATTTTCTAGACTTTGGGGAAAGGTGGTGCCATGCTGTAAAATGGGAGGTCCAGAAAAACAGCCATTTGGTAGGTAATGATGAGTTTCATTTTTGACATGTTCATATTGAATAATATATGAACTGATTGCATAAGGCCTTTAGCAATTGTATATAGAAGAGATATCTGAGCTAATACATATACTTGATAGTTGTAAGTATTTACATGGCATTTGAAACCATAAGAGTAGATGAGATCACCTCCTAAGGATGATCTGAAATCACCTTTTCTAAGAAGAGGAGAAAAAGAAGATGAAGAGGAGGGGAAGGGAAAGGACAGTTAGTAAAAGGGAAGGAAAGAAAAGGAAAGGAAGAGAAAGGAGGAAGATGGAGACTTGGGAAGTCCCAAGTGGAAGCTGAATGCTAGAGGCCAGAGAAGGGAGGTTGGAATGATATATTTGAAAATTCAAAGTGTGGTGTCAGCAAATCTAGAGAGGAGATGATTTCAAAAAGATAAGAGAAAGGTGAGAGATATATTTTTCAAAGATTTATTAGTTCCTCAACTTCAGATTATATCAACTCATCCTTAAGAGCTGATAATATATGAAATCATCTATAGTAAGTTATATATACAATAAAATCTCTGGAGAGGAAGGCACATAGAGGAGTACTGAGTTCAAAAGATAGTTTGGACTGAATTCAGTAAGCCTCTGAAACATCTGAAAATCATGAATTTAAAGTTTCAAACCAGGTTCGATGCATGGTACTGGATGCTTGGGGCTAGTGCACTGGGACGACCCAGAGGGATGGTATGGGGAGGGAGGAGGGAGGAGGGTTCAGGATGGGGAACACATGTATACCTGTGGTGGATTCATTTTGATATTTGGCAAAACTAATACAATTATGTAAAGTTTAAAAATAAAATAAAATTTAAAAAAAAATAAAATAAAGTTTCAAACCAATTTGTTTTTAATAGAGCACTGAGGCTACTAGTTATTTCTGATAGTTTCCACTTCTTGAAGAACATTTTTCCATACTGACATTGATCATTGCTCTCAGTTTGGCCAAATTTTAAACCTCCACATTTTCACCTAGAAATATCCTAAAGTTTACATGGCATTTTTATATCAGAAATGGACTGACAGAAGAACATGTTGTTAAACTGGCATAAATTTTTAAGGGCAAGTTAACTCCTCCTGTTTTATCTTATGTTCTCAAAGATTTTTACATTTGCTTTCTCTTTCTCAGTGCTAGGGTGACCAACTCTTTAAGACTGTTCAGAATTTGACACTGAAAGTCTAGTGTGTCCTGGGAACCACTGAGCACCAAGGAAAGTAGGTGGTCACCCTAGTGGCGTGCTGATAAGCTATACCATAGCAGAAAATACCATGTCTAAACAATAGAAATCTGTACTGAACACTCAATTGAGTGAGCATAAAATTACCACCAAAATACAGTCCTCAACAAAGACAAGATTAAAAAATGAATGAATTAAAAAACAGGATTTCAAAAAATAGGATTTCATCATTTTATTTGGTGAGAGCCCATCATGCAATGAAGCTACTGCTAATTATACCAAATATTTGTCAAAATAAAGGTTAGAAAAGTAGAGATTTTTCCCACAAGAGAGTAAGAAAGTAGAATCAAGATTTATCGTGTTGTTTAGACTAATCTTTCCTTTGTAACATACGTGTTTTTTTAATTCTTTTTCAGCTATTGGTATATCTTAAATGATTACTTCCATTCTCATGTCAAATGGTTATTTAATCTTTAAAATTCCCTTCAAATCTCAGTCAAGTGCTTCACATAATTTTATTAGTTTTCTAGTTTTCAACTCATATTCTAGGTGGGACAGTAGAATACAGTGATAAGACTTTCCTCATGTCACAAGGGACTTGGCCAAGGTGCTCCTGATGAGCTGGCAGGATAATTAGAGATACAGCTCTTTCCTTTGAGGCTCTAGACACTACAATAGAGACTAAGTATTTCCATTATAATAGTAAACAAATTGATTTTTCCCAAATGTTCATAATCTCTCAACACTTGACTTTAAATCTCTAACATTATAAGCAAAAAAATCATTTTTATTAAAAGATACTCAAAATTTTCAGGATGGGGAACACAGGTATACTTGTGGCGGATTCATTTTGATATTTGGCAAAACTAATACAATATTGTAAAGTTTAAAAATAAAATAAAATTTAAAAATTTTCAATGAATAGAAAATATCTTCTCAATCATCATGTATCAATAGTTTAATCTGATTCCTTTTAAGAATTATTATAAGATAACCCATAACTCCATGTTTCCTTGGCCTACCTGAATGAGTGGCCTTAGCCTCCCTGTAAAGTGTTAGATTTCTTGATAAATATTACAGAATACAGACACATTTCATTCCTTAAATTTATAGCTAAGTAGAAATGGAGTTGTTTGGGGTTTTTTTTAATGTTCTTTCTGAGTGTTCATCCCTGGATTCTGACCATGGATTCATGATTCATTGTCTCCTAAAGTTGAGAGCCTAAATAATGTGCTAACAAATTGCTTTCCTTTAGCAGCTTGAATTACTGCCCAAACTTAAATTACCCCCTTTAAGTACATACAGATTTCTAGAATTAGCATCCAAAATTCAGTTTCTTGTTAATACAACTAATTAGACAAAGCACATACCAGAGTTTTAGGACAAAAACTATTAGAGGTGAAATTGTATTTCTACTTCAGGTTCTCCCAAATAAACTGAAATGTCGTTATTTTCATTTCCATCTTCCCTATGTCTGAGCTAATTTAATTGCATGTTCAGTTCAGTCTAGTCACACAGTCGTGTCCGACTCTTTGCAATCTGATGGACTGCAGCACGCCAGGCCTCCCTGTCCATCACCAACTCCCAGAGTTCACTCAAACTCATGCCTATTGCATTGGTGATGCCATCCAACCATCTCATCCTCTGTTGTCCTCTTCTCCTCCCTCCTTCAATCTTTCCCAGCATCAGGGTCTTTTCAAATGAGTCCAGCTCTTCACATCAGGTGGCAAAAGTATTAGAGTTTTAGCTTCAGCATCAGTCCTTCCAATGAACACCCAGGACTGATTTCCTTTAGGATGGACTGGTTGGATCTCCTTGCACGCCGGGAGACTCTCAAGAGTCTTCTCCAGCACCACAGTTTAAAAGCATCAATTCTTCAGCAGTCAGCTTTCTTTATAGTCCAACTCTCACATCCATACATGACTACTGGAAAAACCATAGTCTTGACTAGATGGACCTTTGCTGGCAAAGTTATGTCTCTGTTTTTTAATATGCTGTCTAGATTTGTCATTGCTTTTCTGCCAAGGAGTAAGCATCTTTTAATTTCATGGCTGCGGTCACCATCTGCAGTGATTTTGGAGCCCCCCAAAATAAAGTCTGACACTGTTTCC
>NW_011494883.1:1050629-1059329 GCF_000754665.1 Bison bison bison
GTGTCATCTGAATGTCTGAGGTTATTGATATTTCTCCCGGCAATCTTGATTCCAGCTTGTGCTTTTTCCAGCCCAGTGTTTCTCATGATGTACTCTGCATATAAGTTAAATAAGCAGGGTGACAATATACAGCCTGACGTACTCCTTTTCCCATTTGGAACCAGTCTGTTGTTCCATGTCCAGTTCTAACTGTTGCTTCCTGACTTGCATCCACATTTCTCAAGAGGCAGTTTGGGTGGTCTGGTAATACCATCTCTTTTAGAATTTTCCACAGTTTGTTGTGATCCACACAGTCAAAGGCTTTGGCATAGTCAATAAAGCAGAAATAGATGTTTTTCTGGAACTCTCTTGCTTTATCGATGATCCAGTGGATGTTGGCAATTTGATCTCTGGTTCCTCTGCCTTTTCTAAAACCAGCTTGAACATCTGTAAGTTCATGGTTCATGTACTGTTGAAGCCTGGCTTGGAGAATTTTGAGGATTACTTTACTAGCGTGTGAGATGAGTGCAATTGTGCTGTAGTTTGAGCATTCTTTGGCATTGCCTTTCTTTGGGATTGGAATGAAAACTGACCTTTTACAGTCCCGTGGTCACTGCTGAGTTTTCGAAATTTGCTTGCATATTGAGTGCAGCACTTTCACAGCATCAGCTTTTAAGATTTGAAATAGCTCAACTGGAATTAATTGCATGTAGTCAGGTTTTAATTCATCTTTTTGCTGTACAGTCTTTATTCTTAATTTATGTCTGCTAACATAAGGTTTTAGAGCAGTAGTTCCACAATGAAAATCTTATATTTGGAACAATGGTTTCATGCTCATTTACTGAAAATATATTTTTGGCATTGGGAATACAGTAATGAATAAAGATGACAAAATTTTATTCTCATTTTACTTGCATTTTTATGCATTTAGTGGTAGAAGGGTAAACAATAAGAAGCAAAGTATTAAATGAATAGTACAGATTGCAAAAAAGTGACCTGAAGAGAATAAAATTTCACTCTGTAGTAAAGATGAGAATCACTATATTGCTTGGTTGGAAAGACTGAGACCTAAAATGCCAGAAGGAACCAGCCATGCATCCATTTGTATGGTTAGAGAATTCCAGTTAGAGAGAAAAACAATTAAGCCATTCTTAAGTTTAGAACAACATTTATGTGTTTTTAGAAATAGAATAAAGGATAGCCAGAGCATAATATGAGGATGCTGCTGCTGCTGCTAAGTCACTTCAGTCGTGTCCGACTCTGTGCAACCCCATAGACGGCAGCCCACCAGGCTCCCCCGTCCCTGGGATTCTCCAGGCAAGAACACTGCAGTGGGTTGCCATTGTGAGGATGAGAGGATAAGAATGAGCAAGATCCTCTCATCCTCCCTTAGCATTCTCTAGTTATCCTCTTTTTTTCTTCTATTTCTAAAACACGTAAATGTTGTTCTAAACAAAGAATTTGGACATTATCCCAAGAGCAATGCAAAGTCATTGGGAGGAGACAGGAGAGAGGTCTAAAGAAAAGAATGACAAGAAGTAATTCAGATTTTAATGATTACTCCCAGTTGTGGTGTGGATATTGGACTGTAAGGAGCAAAAGGGGCACCAAGAAAATCATTGGGAAGATATTTTATAGCCAGGCAAAGACAGCTGTGGATAGAACTGTGATGTTTTTAATGAAATCCAATAGATTCAGTATGGTGTTTTTTTGGTTAGTGAGTAGTTTTGTTTTTGTGGTTTTCTTTCTTTTGGAAGGTGAAACCTGTAGAGTTTGCTGATGACTTGGGTAGAGGTGATTTTTCAAACAAGGAAAAAGGATTAGTCTCATTTTTCTGCCTGAGCAAGTGATGGAAAGTTGTCTTAGCAACAGAGATAAGGAAGTTGGGTAGAGACCAGAGAATCAGGATTTCTTCTTTGGGCCATTTCGTTGTGGGCTGCCTAGTAGATGCCTGAGTAGAGGTGTCAAGTAAGCAGTTGGCTACATGATTTCTCACTTGAGTGAAGAGGGTGGGTTGGTGTTACAAAAAGAAGAGCAAAAAGAAGAAAATATTTCAAGTTGGAAGGAATGAATAACTTCTTGAAATTCTGCTGAAAGTTAGAAACACTGGGCACAGAGAAATATGCACTTTGGAAACTGGTTATCTTAACAAAAACATTTTCAGCGAGAGGTGGGGATGGAATCCTGATAGAGTGGATTGAAGGAAGAATAGAATTTGGGAAAACTGGTTTTAACTTGTGATTTCCTGACACTGAGTGTCTTTTCAAGTGCTTTTAATAATTTTTGTGAAGGATCTATTCAAATCTTTTGCTTGTTTTGAGGGGTTCAGTTCAGTCGCTCAGTCGTGTCCAACTCTTTGCGACCCCATGAATCGCAGCATGCCAGGCCTCCCTGTCCATCACCAACTCCCGGAGTTCACCCAGACTCATGTCCATCGAGTCAGTGATGCCATCCAGCCATCTCATCCTCTGTCATCCCCTTCTCCTACTGCCCCCAATCCCTCCCAGCATCAGAGTCTTTTCCAATGAGTCAACTCTTCGCATGAGGTGGCCAAAGTACTGGAGTTTCAGCTTCAGCATCATTCCTTCCAAAGAACACCCAGGGCTGATCTCCTTTAGAATGGACTGGTTGGATCTCCTTGCAGTCCAAGGGACTCTCAAGAGTCTTCTCCAACATTTCTCTTTATTACTGAATAGTTGGAGTTCTTTATATATTCTAGATACAAGTCCTTCATGAGATATGTTTTACAAATATTTTTCTAGAATTTGACCTTTTTATTTCACTAATGATGTGCTTTGAAGAACAAAATGTTTTATGTCAATGAAGTCCAATTATCAAATGTTTTCCTTTTATACTTTTTGTTATAACTGTCTAAGAAATCTCTCCTACTCTTAGTTCATAAAAATATTCTCCTGTTTTCTTCTAGGAAAAGTCCTATATTTCTCTCTCTATATACACACACACACATACACACGCATGCTAATTGTCTTATCCATTTATTTCCCTATTTCTTACACTGTATATGTTCTTTGGTCATACAGTTCTTGAAACAATCAGACTTAACTTTCAAAAAGGAAGTTTGGGGGGCTGTAACCTACATGAACCGTGAACTTCCAGATGTTCAAGCTGGTTTTAGAAAAGGCAAAGGAACCAGAGATCAAGTTGCCAACATCTGCTGGATCATGGAAAAAGGAAGAGAGTTCCAGAAAAACATCTATTTCTGCTTTATTGACTATGCCAAAGCCATTGACTGTGTGGATCACAAAAAACTGTGGAAAATTCTAAAAGAGATGGTAATACCAGACTACCCAACCTGCCTCTTGGGAAATGTAGATGCAGGTCAGGAAGCAACAGTTAGAACTGGACATGGAACAACAGACTGGTTCCAAATAGGAAAAGGAGTACGTCAAGGCTGTATATTGTCACCCTGCTTATTTAACTTATATGCAGAGTACATCATGAGAAACGCTGGGCTGGAAGAAGCACAAGCTGGAATCAAGATTGCCGGGAGAAATATCAATAATCTCACATATTCAGATGATACCACCTTTATGGCAGAAAGTGAAGAGGAACTAAAAAGCCTCTTGATGAAAGTGAAAGAGGAGAGTGAAAAAGGTGGCTTAAAGCTCAACATTCAGAAAACTAATCATGGCATCTGGTCCCATCACTTCATGGGAATTAGATGGGGAAACAGTGTCAGACTTTATTTTTGGGGGCTGCAAAATCACTGCAGATGGTGACCGCAGCCATGAAATTAAAAGACACTTACTCCTTGGAAGGAAAGTTATGACCAATGTAGATAGCATATTAAAAAGCAGAGACATTACTTTGCCAACAAAGGTGTGTCTAGCCAAGGCTTTAGTTTTTCCAGTGGTCATGTATGGATGTGAGATTTGGACTGTGAAGAAAGCTGAGTGCCAAAGAATTGATGCTTTTGAACTGTGGTGTTGGAGAGGACTCTTGAGAGTCCCTTGGACTGAAAGGAGATCGAACCAGTCCATTCTAAAGATAAGTCCTGGGTGTTCTTTGGAAGGACTGGTACTAAAGCTGAAACTCCAATACTTTGGCCACCTCATGCGAAGAGTTGACTCACTGGAAAAGACCCTGATGCTGGGAGGGATTGGGGGAAGTAGGAGAAGGGGACGACAGAGGATGAGATGGCTGGATGGCATCACCAACTCGATGGACAAGAGTTTGGGTGAACTCTGGGAGTTGGTGATGGACAGGGAGGCCTGGCATGCTGCAATTCATGGGATTGCGAAGAGTCGGACATGACTGAGCGACTGAACTGAACTGAACCTAAATTCTTTACTAGCACTATTTTTCTATTCATGATATGGCTGGGATAGGTTAAACATGATAGTAAATAGTTCACTCTTTATATAGACCATTCAATTGATAAGGAAAAAAAAATATTTGTCTCAATATTTGCATCATTCTCCAACATAGGAACAGTCATATATTAATCTTTCATACAGCACATCTTCCATTAATTATCTTCACTAATGTTCTTCTATTTTGTTGTGCCAGAGACCACTAGTTATTAACCAAACACTTATTCTGCTTCTTTCTTAGAATTAGAACTCATTGATTTTCAATATGTGCATGCGTGCATTTAAAACCTATATTCTCCAGCTTCCTTAACAAATGAGGTAGCCAATGATACAGAAGCAGATACTAAATTGTAAGCCGGTTTTTACAGGTTTTTGCAGAAACTTTTAAGCAGGTTTTTACAGAAAAGTTTTTAAAGAAAAGTTCTTTACCTTTACTCTTTCGTTCATGCTTCAAAGGAGAGATTACTGTCACTAGCATTCCTTAAAGCTATTTTGAGAAAAGAATAAAGGCAAACAAAAGAGAAGTTGGATAATTGTACTGTAATAGTATACTCTGAAGTTGCCAACAATAGCATCCAATTTGATTCTCAAAACTTCCTTTCACAGCTATCTACATTAATTATAAACCACTAACTCTGTGCATTTGCATAACAAGTAAAGTTTATGTTTTGAAATATAAAAATTAAAAATGCATGTTATTCTAAAAAGATAGTTATGTTAATAATTTTGTTATTTAATGAGAAGTGCTAAATTATAATAGTTCATTTGTAATATAAAATCACAGTGAGTCTCGTTGTTTTCTTCTTGGAACATATACATTGGCTTCAGGGTTTTAAAATTATTTTTGATTTGCCTATGTTCTAGAGAACACTTGGTTTACAAATGTAACATGTAACTACTTGCAAACCAGAAAGCAAGTTGTGTTTCCTTCTTTACTCTATTGTTTGCAGTATTGTCAGCATTTTCACTCCTGCTTGGTTTTTAGCTACTTGGTGTTAATCTTTGCCAAGGTTATATCTTATGATATATCAGACTTTGGGTAATGTAAACAAAATAAAACTATTAATATTTAAACTTGTGCAATAATCAATATTAGTGAGAATATTTTCCTTTTGCATTAAGAATTTGTGAACTTATTCTTTCAGGGACGTATAATATAGTTCTCCATAGTAGAATTTTGAACTATGTAAACTTCTTCCAATTCTCAAGTATTAGAAGAGTTAAGCCTCATTAATATTCATCCTTGGCTTGAGAAAATTAATACTGTTTAAATGTCCATACTACCCAAACTAACCTACAGGTCTAATACCGATGACAAAATACTGTCAAAATACTCATGACATTTTTCAAAGAATTAGAACAAATAATCCTAATAGTCATAAGGAGCCACAAAGACCCTGAATTGCCAAAGCAGACTTAAGAAAAAAGAATGAAGCTGGAGGTATAATCTTCCCACATTTTAGACTATACTAGAAAGCTGCAAGAATCAAAACAGCATGGTACTTAACAGCATCCATTAAGTATATGGATGGTAAGTCCTGGTACCACATAAGTATAAAATTGCATTTTTATGAGTTTGACACCGTTATAATTCAATTGTTAAAATATAAAAACCAAAACTCATTGAGTTCATGGGTTTATTTAAAAAAAACTGTAATAAAATACCAGGGAAAAGAGATATATTAGAACAGAAGCAAAAAAATAACATTTTCCCCATTGCTCAAACAGTAAAATCATTCAATAAAGCCAATATCATCTTTTTTAAAAATATAAGTACAGTTTTTGCAAACTTAAGGAAAAAGGAGAAAAGAAAAATTGATGATAGCTCTAAAAAGGAAGTATAATACTAAGATGATAAAGGAAGATTATTGTAATAAAAATACCTACTTACAAAAATAAAATGGCAGAGACTATGAATAGTTATCAAAAGAGAAAATAAGTATGCCGTGATGTTAGCCCAATGATGGATCAAGAATTATGTGAATAAACTCCAAAATGAATTTAATAAAAATTGAAAATGTATATCAAGCCATTAAATATTATATAGTCATCAAAATGTTATACTGTTTAAGGATAGTTTTTAAAACAGGGAAAATACTTATAATATTAAAACATAAAAATTAGCAAATACATGATCTAAATATTTAAAAGTTATAGATAAAAAATAAAAAGCAAATATGCCTGAGTACTGACTAGATTCACTTTCAGTTGATAGGATCATTGGTACTTTTCCCCTTCTTCTTTATAAAATTTTGTTCTTTCTTTTTATATATTCAAAAATGTGTTGAAAATTCTAAGCCCTGTCTATACAGCATAAAGTCTTATTACTGTTAATTTTTTAACATTTTTATTATAAATTGTATAAAGTCATCAAGCTAATTAGAGCATATTATTGGTGGGGGAAGAGTTGTATGATTCAGACTCATCAAGTGTGATCCAGATGTTCATCTGTGAGATGATGTCCCAGATTAGCCACAAAATATATGACATGTTCATTACAAAGCATAATTAGTATAAGTAATGGAAAGTTCATCTTCTAGAACAGAGAACCACTTGTATTGAGCAGAAACTAAGCACTGGTACTCTGTGGTAGAGTTTTAAAAAACCTGTCATTGAAATAAAGACTCCTACTCGATGACTAACCAGCTGTAATGAACTGTGTAATCACAGCTGGGAGCCACTGGTATAATGAATGACCAGCAATGCTGAAGAAGCTATTTTAAGGCAAGAGCAAACTGCTGTTCTATGAGCATGCAGACCATACTTACTTCATACTAAAGTTCCATAATCCTGAGAAATAGAGCTGGACAATAGACAAAAATAAAGCTACTTTGTGACAAAGTCAGGGTGAGTCACTGGAAGACGTGACATATATTTATGTTTTCTTACTCTGGAAAATTGCCCAACATTAGAAACTGCATATTAAAAGGGAACTTAGCCCATTTATTGGGAATATCACAATATCACATACTTGGTTTGTATGTGTGCATCTGTTCAAAACTAGTCAACCATTTGCTCCTTCAGGAATTGCTCTTCCCTTGATTTTTTTGGCTTTGCTTGATCTTGATTCTTTTGTCTTACTGTCAAACCATATTCATTTTCTTCACCGTATCCTCTTCTTCTGGCTATCCAATATGTCTATCCCTCCACAATAAACAAAACATATCTTTACTCTTTTTCTCTCTCCATTCCTTTTCCTGCCCTAGCCTCATTTTTTTTGCCACCCCTCTTTTTTCCACATATTGTTTCAACTTATATCTGGGTTTATAAATATTTATTAGAGATTCATAGTATTCTGTTAATAAACATTTTTCTAAGTGCTTTATAAGTACTATAAATTTCATTATCTCACTTAACCCTCCCAGAAACCTTATGAAATAAGTATAATTATTTCCTCCTTTTTAAGTGAAGAAACAGACACAGAGGGATGAAGTTACTTGTTCAGGTTATAGAGCTGAGTTTAAGTGAGATACAAAACTGTGGACGAGTAACTTTCTTGTGGCAAAAATACGTGGTTTTCTTTTCATCTGATTCTATGATTCTGATGTCAAAGGTAGTAATTAGTAGATTTTCTTTTCACAAGGAAAAAAGTGCTGCAGATCTTTTCTTTTGATGTGTTTGGCTCCCTTATCTCCCATCCATTGTCATATATTTTGGCCACAGGTCTGAAGTCAAGATCCTTAAGCTGGTTCAGTAGAGTCTCTTCAGTTTATAACTTAATCTGATGCAGCATCACTAATGTCCTTTATCACAGTACAGCAAGAATCCTTGCCACCTCTATAGAGATAAAGGGTTAGTATGCTAAACCGTGGGCTTCCCGGGTGGCACTGTTGGTAAAGAATCTGCCTGCCAATACAGGAGACATGAGAGATGGGTTCAATCCCTGGATCAGGAAAATCTCCTGGAGGAGGACATGGCAATCCACTCCAATATTTTTGCCTGGAAAATCCCATGGACAGAGGAACCTGGCAGGCTACAGTCCATAGGGGCACAAAGAGTTGGACATGACTGAAGCGACTTAGCACACATGCCTAACCCATACTCTGCTTAGTTAAAGAACAGCTACAGTATATGACAGCGACTGTTTATGATCTATAAATTATTGATTCTAGTTTACCCTTTTGAACTTATAAGAGTTACTCATTTTCTAAACTTCAGCTTCCAAAAGCCTAATTTAGTTCACTTCAGTCACTCAGTCACGTTCGACTCTTTGTGACCCCATGGACTGCAGCACCCCAGGCCTCCCAGTCCATCACCAACTCCTGGAGTCCACCCAAACTTATGTCCATTGAGTTGGTGATGCCATCCAACCATCTCATCCTCTGTTGTCCCCTTCTCCTCCTGCCCTCAATCTTTCCCAGCATCAGGGTCTTTTCCAGTGAGTCAG
>NW_011494883.1:1059534-1060712 GCF_000754665.1 Bison bison bison
TCACTCTCCTCTTTCACTTTCATCAAGAGTCTCTTTAGTTCTTCTTCACTTTCTGCCATAAGGGTGGTGTCATCTGCATATCAGAGGTTATTGAAAAAGCCTAATTAGTCTGAATGTTATCTGCAGGCTGACTTTGCTAATTACTCGTGGAAAGAAAACAAGAGTAGAAAGCAATTCCTATCCATAGGCAATTTCTGTTTCTCAAAAGTTGGTATTGTATGTCTTTTTCAGTTTAGCATCCTATTGGTTGTACATTTGTATCACATTGTAGTTTAAATTTTCGTTTGGTTTGTAACTAATGACAGCAAACACTGCATGTGTTTATTGCCATTCGAATATGTACTTTTGTAAAAATGTCTGTTTCAAACTTTTTCCTACTGAATGTTTTAACTTACTGATTTCCACCATTTTGCATATTCTGGATATAATAAATAATTCAAACATCTTTATCCACCCTGTGGTGTGCCTTTTCACTCTGTTAAGAGTATCTTTTGCTAACAAGGTCATTAAAAACATAGGTTCTTAAGTTTAATGTAGTCCAAATTGTGTTTCCTGCTTGCTTAGTTGTTCTTATGTCCTATGTTTTAAAAATATAACTCCCAAACACAGTCAGTGTTTTGCTTCAATAACGTTACTGTTTTACCTTTTACTTTTAGATCTATACTCCTATAAAATTGATCCCCATGTATGTTATAAAGAAAGGAGTAAAGTTCCCTCCATATATTTATTGAGTTTAACCAACAAAATTTATTAAAAAGATTCTCCTTGCCTCTACAACACTACACTGTTGGATTTGTAATAACTCAGGTGTCTGTATGAGTGCCTTTCTACACCATCATTTCTATAATACTCTTGTTAAGAACACATAACTTCAAGCAAATAATGAGAAAGCATCAAACAAAAATTAAAGAATGTTCTACAAAATAACTAACCAGTATGTTTCAAAAGTGTCACGAAAAAATAAGGGAAGACTCAGTAACTATCAGGGCTTGCCTGGTGGCTCAGAGGTTAAAGCCTCTGCCTGCAATGCGGGAGACCTGGGTTCGATCCCTGGGTCAGGAAGATCCCCTGGAGAAGGAAATGGCAACCCACTCCAGTATTCTTGCTTGGAGAATCCCATGGACAGAGGAGCCTGGTGGGCTACAGTCCACGGGGTCACAAAGAGTCACACACAACTG
>NW_011494883.1:1060812-1061164 GCF_000754665.1 Bison bison bison
GAACAGCTACAGTATATGACAGCGACTGTTTATGATCTATAAATTATTGATTCTAGTTTACCCTTTTGAACTTATAAGAGTTACTCATTTTCTAAACTTCAGCTTCCAAAAGCCTAATTTAGTTCACTTCAGTCACTCAGTCACGTCCGACTCTTTGTGATCCCATGGACTGCAGCACCCCAGGCCTCCCAGTCCATCACCAACTCCCGGAGTCCACCCAAACTTATGTCCATTGAGTTGGTGATGCCATCCAACCATCTCATCCTCTGTCGTCCCCCTTCTCCTCCTGCCCTCAATCTTTCCCAGCATCAGGGTCTTTTCCAGTGAGTCAGCTTTCACATCAGGTGGCCAA
>NW_011494883.1:1061264-1065660 GCF_000754665.1 Bison bison bison
CTCCAGTATTCTTGCTTGGAGAATCCCATGGACAGAGGAGCCTGGTGGGCTGCAGTCCACGGGGTCACAAAGAGTCACACACAACTGAACGACTTCACTTCACTTCACTTCACTTCAGTAACTATCACAAATTGAGGGAAATTAAGGAAGGAGACGTAACTAAATGCCATGGGGTATCCCGAATTGGATCTGGAAACAGAAATGATGTTAGTAGAAAAGGCTGTGCTGTGCTGTGCTGTGCTGTGCAGTCACTTGTCATGTCCAACTCTTTGTGACCCCCAAGGAGCCCACCAGGCTCCTCTGTCCATGGGATTTTCCAGGCAAGAATACTGGAGAGGGTTGCCATGCCTCCTCCAACATCTCCAGCATTGCAGGTGGATTCTTTACCCCACCAGAAGACTGTTACAATCTAAATTAAGTTTGTATTTAAATGAATGTATTGTACTGGTTTTAATTTTTTATTGTCAGAAGTTTGGAAATCCATTTTCCCTTTTTTCAGGGAAAGGAACAGGTGCAGATTATAGCATGAGGTCTGAGCCTGTAGCATAACTTTAATGTTTTGTCGTTAATATGATTTTTTTTTCTGGAGGATACACATTCTACACACCTCTGGTAGTATTAAATATCTGGAGAATTTATCTGACTTTTTTCCTCTTCTAGTTTTTGTTGTTGTTGTTCAGTCACTAACTCGTGTCTGACTATTTGCGACCTCATGGACTGCAGCATCCCTGTCCTTCACCACCTCCCGGAGCCTGCTCAAACTCATGTACATTGCGTCGGTGATGCCATCCAACTATTTTGTCCTCTGTCGTCCGCTTCTCCTCCTGCCTGCATTCTTTTCCAGCACCAGGGTCTTTTCCAATGAGTTGGCTCTTTGCATCAAATGGACAAAGTATTGGAGCTTCAGCCTCAACATCAGTCCCTCCAATGAATATTCAGAATTGATTTCCTTTAGAATTGACTTCCAGTTTTATTGAGATGTAATTGACATATGGCACTGTGTAGATTTAAGATGTACAACATAATGATTTGACATGTATACATTATGAAATGATTACCATAATAGGTTTAGTGAGCATCCATAATCTATCATATAGGTATAACATTAAAGAAATATAAAAATAAATATTTTTCCTGTGAGAACTCTTAGGATTTTCTGTCTTAGAAACTTTCATATATATTATACATCAATGTTAATTTTATTTATCATGTTGTACATTATATCCCTAATACTTATTTATCTTGTAACTGGAAGTTTAAACCTTTTGAGTACCTTCAACCAATTATCCTTCCCCAAACCCCCACCACTGGTAACAAAAAGTCTGATTTTTCATTCTATGAGTTTGCTTGTTTTTGAAGTATAATTGAACTATAATACTATATTGGTTACTGGTACAGAACACAGTCTTTCGGTATTTTTATACATTTCAAAATGATCAGCATGGTAAGTCTGGTTGTCATCTATCACTAACAAAGATATTACATAAATATCGGCTGTATTCCCCATAATGTACAATTTATACCTGTAAATCATTTACTTTGTAACCAAAAGCTGGTGCTTCTTAATCTCCCTCACCCATGTCTCTCCTCCTCCAATCCCTTTCCTCTTTGGCAACTACATGTTTATTCTGTTTCCATAAGTCTCTTTCTGATTTCTATTTTCTTGTTTTGTTTTTAGATTCCACCTAAAAGTGAAATCATACAGTATTTCTCTTATTCTGCTTGACTTATTTCGTTTACCATAATACCCTCTAGGTTCATCCATCTTGTCCCAAATGGCAAGATTTCCTTCCAGTTTATGGCTGAGTAGTAGTCCATGGTGTATATGCACCGCATCCTCTTTATCCATTCATCTGTTGATGAGCATTTAAGTTGTTTCCCTATCTTGGCTTTGGTAAACAATGCTGCAGTGAGCATAGGGATGCATATATCTTTTTGAATTAGTATTTTCACTTCCTTAATATAAATACCCAGGATTTGAATTGCTGGATTGTGTAGTGGTTCTGCTTTTATTTTATGGGGGAACCTCCATAGAGTTTTCCATAGTGCTTGCGGAAATTCACATTCCCACTCAAAGTGTGCCGTTCCCTTTTCTCCACATCTTTGTAAGCACTTGTTATTTGTCGTCCTTTTGCTAATAGCCATTCTGACAGACGTGAGATGATACCTTATTGTGGTTCTGATTTACATATCCCTGATGGTTAGTGATAGCATCTTTTCATGTGCCTGTTAGCTATCTGTGTGTCTTTTTAAAAAATTTTATATTCAGATCCTTTATCCATTTTTAATTGGATTATTTGTTTTTTTATGTTGAGTTGTATCGGTTCTTTATATATTTTGGATATTAACTCCTTATCAGATACATCATTTGCAAATACCTTTTCCCATTCAGTAGACAGCCTTTTTGTTTTATTGATAGTTCCTTTCATTGTACAAAAGCATTTTCATTTTATGTAGTCTCATTTGTTTATTTCTATTTTTGTTTTCCTCCATTGAGGAGAGATATTCAAACAGTGTTTCTAAGGCCAGTGTCAAACAGCATATTAACTGTGTTCCCTTCTAGAAGTTACATGGTTTCAGGTCTGACATTTAAGTCATTAATCCATTCTGAGTTTACTCTTGTTTGTGGTGTGAAAAAGCAATCCACTTTCATTTTAGCTGCCCCAATTTTCCAGAAAGCCTTGCCAGGTAGACTATTCTTGATTGTAGGTTTTCTGTTTCATCACTTTAAATAGATAGTCCCACTCTGTCTGGTCTTCAGTGTATCTGCTGAAAAGTCAGCTGATAGCCAAATGGGAATTTCTTTTTAGGTAGCTTGTGCTTTTCCCCTTTCTGCTTTTAATGTTCTCTATTTATCTTTAATTTTTGACATTTTAATTACAGTGTGTCTTTGTCTGGGCCTTTTTAGGTCAATCCTCTCTGGGAATCTGTGCTTCCTGGGCCTGGATGTCTATTTCCTGTTCCAGGTTAGTGAAGTTTTCAGCTATTGTTGCTGCTGCTACTGCTGCTAAGTCGCTTCAGTCGTGTCCAACTCTGTACAACCCCATAGACGGCAGCCCACCAGGCTCTGCCGTCCCTGGGATTCTCCAGGCAAGAGCACTAGAGTGGGTTGCCATTTCCTTCTCCAATGCATGAAAGTGAAAAGTGAAAGTGAAGTCACTCAGTTGTGTCCGACTCTAGCGACCCCATGGACTGCAGCCTACCAGGCTCCTCCGTCCATGGGATTTTCCAGGCAAGAGTACTGGAGTGGGGTGCCATCGCCTTCTTCTCTGCAAATGTTCTATACCCCTTTCTTTTCTCCTGGGACTTCTATAATGATAATGTTAGTGTGCTTGATATTGTTCTAGAGGTCTCTTAAACTGTCTTCTTTTTTATAAATTTTTTCTGTTCAGTAAGTTATTTCCACTACTCTGTCTCCAAGTTTGCTGCTTTAGCTGTATCATCTAATCTACTGTTGATTCATCTTAGTGTATTTTTGGCTTCAGTTATTATATTATTCAGCCATTTGGCTCTTGATATTTTCCAATTTTGTTAAAGGCTTCTAACTTCTTACTCTGTTCATCCATTCTTTTCCCTAGTTCTTTGAGCATCTTTATGATCATTACCTTATGTGTTTAATCAGGTAGATTGCTTATCTCCACGTCACTTAATTCTCCTTTGGGGATTTTATCTCATTCTTTCATTTCAAACATATTCCTCCATCACTTCATTTTGTGTGATTCACTTTTTATTTCTATATACTAGAAATAAATAAGGGAGTCATGGTCTTGGTGGTAGCCTACTGTTCGATGGAGTTGAGTCATGTGTGGTAGCTGTCTACAGAGCCCCAGGGGATCCTGGAACTAGTGTGGGCCCACTGGTATGCAGAGCTGGGTCCTGAGTTGGCTTGCTCTGAGACCAGGGTCCTAGAGCTAGTGTTGGCCTGCTGGTGGGCAAGACCATGGACTATGGGTGTCTGAGGGTTGTTGTTGGCCCAGTTGTGAGTGAGTTGGATCTGAGGACACCTGGCTGAAGGAGCCAAAGTGTCCTGGAGCTGGTGTTGCCCTGTTATTAGCACGATGAGGGCTCAGGATGATCCCAGCCTGCTGGTGGCCAGTTCAGTTTAAGACACAGCTGATTGCAGGTTTGTGATGATCCCCAGGGCTGGTGTTGGCCTGCTCTTGTATGGGGCTTGGGCCGTGGTATTCCAGGTCTGGTATCTGCCCACTAGTGGATGAGGCCAGGTCCTGGAATTTGTGCCTGTCTGCTAGTGAGTAGGGCTGGCTCCATCACCTGGGTGTGGGACCCCAGGGCTAGTGCAGACCCACTGGTGGACGGGGCTGGGTCCTAGTCTCTCCGGTAGGCAGGGCTAGATTGTGGGTTGGCTAGAGGCTCAGGGGGCTTATGGGAGGCAGGT
>NW_011494883.1:1065760-1085068 GCF_000754665.1 Bison bison bison
CTAGAGGCTCAGGTGTCTTATGGTAGCCAGCTCGCTGGAAGGTGGATCTTTGTCCCCACCAACCTAGCTGGGTGTCCCAGGACTGGTGCTGAGCAGCTGGTGGGCAGGGTGAGGTTCCAGAACTAATAAGCCAGAGTGGGGATTCTAGAGTAATGTTTGCCAGCCCCAGGGTCCTCGTGGTGGGATGAGCTCCCCATTATGGCTGCCAGCAGCTATCATCCCAGTGTGTGTTTCATTCTTTCCTGCATCTCCATGAGGCTTTCCAAGATCATCAAATGGATCTGATCCAGGATTCTTTCAAATTACTGCTTATGCTCAGGATCCTAGAGCATGTGAGACTTTGTATGTGTTCTTTAAGTAGAGTCTCTGTTTCCCATAGCTTTCTGGCTCTCCCACTGGCCCTGAAAGCCAAGCCTTGTGGGGGCTTGTCAGCCCAGAGTAGGACTACCAAGCTGGGGAGCCCAGTGTGGGCCTTGGATCCCTCGCTCCACGAGGAGAACCTCTACAGTCACGCTTGTCCTCCACGTTGTGGGTCACCTACTGCAGGATTATGGGTCTTTACTATTAATATATTGCATCTCTACCCCTCCTGCCTATCTTCTTGTGATTCTTACCTTATATCTTTAGTTGTAGGTAATCTTTATGCTCGTTTTGGGGTCATTCTTATTGACAGTTGCTCCGGAAATAGTTACTTTTGGTGTTCTCATGGGAGGTGATGAGCTCAGGCTTTTCCTATTTTGCCATCTTTGCAACTCCCCCATGAGTCTTTTATCTTTTTTTCATTAATCTTACTCTTTTAATCTGCAGATTTGTGTTTTCCTTCACTTTTTGGAAATTGTATCTCTGCACTTATTTAGCACTTTATTCACCTCTGACTTTCTTTTCTGTCCTTTTTGAATGTGTGGTTGTTTGTATTCCAGGATTGTCTCAGCTTGTTTTCTTGCATAGTTGTGTCTTTGCGTGATTTGTTCACTTACTCAACACGTATTTATTTATTTATTATTAAATGTAGTTGATATGTACTTGTTATATGAATTACTGGTGTACAGTGTAGTGATTCACAATTTTCAAGGGTTATACTGCATCTGTAGTTATTATAAAATGTTTGCTATATTCCCTGTGTTGTACAATATATCCTTGTAACTTATTTTACACCTTAAAGTTGTACTTCTTAATCCCCTACCTCTATATTGTCCTACCCTCCTTCCCTTTCCCCACTGGTAACCACTAGTTTTCAACACAGAGTTATTAAATGTCTTCAGTTTTAAGGCCTTGTTTTAGGAATTGGGAACATGGTAATAAGCAAAACAGATAAAAATGCCTACACTTGTGAAAATGATCTAACATTCTTGCACGGTGTTTTCTATAAATTCATCTTCTTAATGAGTTTAATTTTTTTGTCAGTGATTTGTTCTTATTTCTTGTTTTATTTCTTGATCTTCCCTTTTCTTTACATTCTGTTATTATTAATTACTGAAGTATGTCCTAGAATCCTGTCTCCTGAGTAATCTGTTTTCCCTTTATAGTTATTCTTATTTCTGTTTTTTATTTCTCATAAATTATTCTCTTCCTCTCCATTGATCTTGATTATCTGTTCACATTATTGATAAAGTATAGCATAATTATTCTTGAAAACGGGTATGATTTCCTCTCTTGCTGTCGTGTGGCTAGAGTTAAGTCCATGGCAGACTTTTCTCCTTTGGAAAGTTACCTTAAGGGTACATATGCCTGGAGCACAATTTGAGACTCAGCACTTTCTGAATTGCAGAGTGAGGAAGGATTTTCTCTGGAAATGTACCAGTCTCCATATTAGAAGCCATTAAAATAGAGTCCTCAGGCTTTCCTTCTGAAGATAAAAGTGAATCTACAAGAGAGTCTGGTAATAAGGGTATGGGGATGGGGGGAAGAAAGATGTGGCAACTGATTTATATAACTGTCATGCAGAAAGACCTTCCACTAATGACTACCTTTGTTCCTCTTCTCACTCTTGAAACCATACTCATAACTAGGATTCTGCTTGAAATAGTTTCTGTCACCTCTGACACGGGCTCTGGCTTCCTTGCTCAGATTTGCCGGTAAACCAACTTTAATTCACTCGTCTTCTTCCACAAATATATTAAAATTACTTCAATGATTATTTTCTCTTAATCCTCTTGCTATTATAAGCTAGTTTTCTTTGTTTTTTTATTTCCATAAAGTGTTTTCAAGAGGGACACAGAAGGGTGGAGGAGAGTATTTGTGTGTTTTAAATCCATTCCCTAGCTTGCATGTGTGTGTATTATGTGCAATATACTAGAAATCAAAGCAATAAATAATGTAAATGTATCAGTTATAGTTCCATTGTGAAAACCAACATATATAGGACTCTGATGCAAAGACTAATATGAAAATATAAAACATTAAGGAAATGAATCATATAAATCAAATATGAATTCTAAACAGTAAAACATGGAGGTGACAAGGTGAGGTTTTAACTTTCTTTTTTAAAGATAGGCTATGTATGTCTTTCCAACATATGTGTTCCAGCAGAGTATTGAGCTGGTTACAGAGTGCCACACACTTATCATAAGGCAACTCAAATCCCTTGTAAGTTATCCATAAACAGATGTCACTGGAAACATGGACCAGGAAGTTTTTATCATCTATTCTATTTCCATTCCTTTTCTCTTTTGCCTGTTAGCTTGTTGAAGGGGATAAATGAGTGAAAGTTGGTGCCACCTTAGGAATATTTGTGTTTCATTTCTTTTGACGCTTGGCAAGGAAATTGTCATGTTGACCTTGAGATATTGTTACAGTCATTAGAAGTTGTTACATGCGTCAGTATGTTAAATACCTTTAGCATGATGAATATCTACCACTTCATAATTAGGTAATTCAGATGGCAGAAGGTTTTCATTTAAAAGTAGTTAATTCGATAAGATAAATGAGGAGGCTTATAAAAATCCATCCAGGGATAGGTCTCAGACCAAAACACACACACCCACATAATAAATAATAAATGAATGGATCTCATACTTAAAAATATATGCATGATATATGGAATTCAGAATGACATCATTCATTAAGGGGAATTTTTTCTTCAACAATCTCACAGAAATTATGTATTAAAAAATTCAGTTCCAGAATCAGCATTATTTATGTAAATGTTTTGACCAGAGCCTCTATTGAGATTTTTTTAATGGTCTATTCAAAATGCCTTATGAAAAATAGATATAGGATGGCTTTATGAATCTTGTTAATTTTCTCGGCCTTTGATTGCTCTCTAGCACTCTCTGCTAAACTGGATCCATAGCGACCACTGAGTATCATAGCAAGAATAATTTCAGACATACTATTTCTTTGGTCATCTAAATGTTTAAACACTGACTAAATCTTGAATTTTTATTATTTGATTTTAAATATTTATCATTTTAACTCAGGTGAGCCCTGGTGATATTGCATGGTAAAAAAACAAACAAAAGCAATATAGACTAAAACTTCCAGTGTTGATCTTAGGAATAGAAATTCTGTGTCATAAAACTGCTAAGAAAATTTCTACAGAAGGCAGTTGATTTTTGTTCAGCATTGTCAGTTCTCTGCAATTAAAATATGTAGAATTATTTAGTAACAGGTTAATAAAGATATTATTAATATTTTATTTATAGCACTCTGTAGTTTTAGGACTTAATATTATTGTCTCTGTAAGATTTGAGTAAAACTCTGAGGTAAATTTAAATAGATCCATTGTAGACATGAGGAAGGAGAGTTTAAATAACAATAGGAATCATACCTGAGTTTCTAAAACAAGGAATTTTTTTTATTAATTGACAATCAAATACATTCCCTGTTAAAGCTACCTTTATATGTCATATTGTAACTTGGCATAAATACATCTCAAATTTATCTTAGTTTCCATCTAAATGTTTGATACAGTTTTTAGATAACCCTTCTCATCTTGTTCTGCGTTAATGAACACGGAAAGCTTTGTATCATACATTAGCATGGTTTGTGCCATACATATCTAATATTCATTAGTAGTGCTCATATCGGAGAAGGCAATGGCACCCCACTCCAGTACTCTTGCCTGGAAAATCCCATGGATGAAGAGGCCCCGAAGGCTGCAGTCCATGGTGTCGCTGAGGGTTGGACACGACTGAGCAACTTCACTTTCACTTTTCACTTTCATGCATTGAAGAGGGAAATGGCAACCCACTCCAGTGTTCTTGCCTGGAGAATCCCAGGGACGGGGCAGCCTGGTGGGCTGCCGTCTATGGGGTCTCACAGAGTCGGACACGACTGAAGTGACTCAGCAGCAGTGCTCATATATCATTTATGCCCAACTTAAGCCACGACTTGTGGCTTTAATTCTTTAACTTCCAGATGGGTTGTACGAAACAACTCCCTTCCATAGCTTTCCCCAAGTTATCTGAGGATGCATTTTCTGGCCCTGTTATCTTGCTTGGACTGTCAAGATAGAGTCCTGCTCAAAAACTGAACAGTTTATCAGAGACACAAACCATACCTCCTTTGTGGTAACAGAAATAGTAATATCTGTTCCTGATATTTTTCTACTATGAACACTTTTTATAGTTTTTATTAATAGTATAGGTTCTGGACATTTAATTTAACCCATGTTGGGGATATAGGAACTTTGAGAAAAGTCTTGACATTATATATGTTTTTGCAGCCTGTCCATGTGAAGAAATACCAGCTCAGTAACAAAAGTTAGTCTTTTCCATTTTAATTTTTTAGAAATTTGTCTTTACTCTCTACAAACCTTTTACTTAACGTATATAAAGCAGTTAATATTGTAGAATGTTTATAATTCACTACTTGGTAAAGATCTCATCATTCAGTTGTCTTTACATAGTTCCTATAAAAATCTCCTTAAGATGACTTGTCTTCAGCAGAGATAATGGAGAAGATATGATCACTATTAGTTCATCCAGATTGTTTCTCTTTGTAGGCAAGATAAAGTTTATGATCATGACTCTGTGTGTGTGCGTAATTAGTCATGTCTGGCTCTTTGTGACCCCCATGGACTGTCTGTGGCCTGCCAGGCTCCTCTGTCCATGGAATTTTTCAGGCAAGAATACTGGAATGGGTTACCGTTTCCCACTCCAGGGGATCTTCCTGACCCAGGGATTGAACTGATGTCTCTTGTGTCTCCTGGTTTGGCAGGCGGAGTCTTTGACACTGTGCTGCCTGGGAAACCCTACACTCCTAATTATGGTGTAGCAATGTTTTCCTTTTAAGTTTTCCAGCTGGATCTCCGAAAACTATTCTCAGCTAAAGAAAATTCTCAGACTCTGTTTACTTGTGTTCTTTAGACATAATGTTCTATTTTTCTAGCATCATCTTTCTTCTCATCTTTGTAAGATTGAACCTAAGAATTTGGGTCCAGAAAATTTATTGGTTTTACTCAAGCAGGCTGTCTCCAAATGGCAACAAAGATGGCAATGGACAGCTCCAGGGAAGTAATGTCTTTTTAGTACTCAGGCTCTCAGAAGGATAGCTAGCTTCCTTCACTCTTTCATGCATCCAGAACACTTCCTGAAAACACTCATTGTCCTTACCTGAGACATGCCAACTTCTGGACTGAACCTGTAGGAGTAGGATATTCTTATTGAATCTGTAGTTTCATAATGCCTTTTTTGATGGAGACATAGTGATTATCAGTCTAACAAGATGAAACAGAAGCAGTTCTCATAAGGAATAACGAGTTTCTCTTACTAGAAAATGGGGGAATGAGAGGTGAACAGCCAGAAACATTTGTCTCCTCTATGCAAACATCTTTCCAGAGGCAAGGAGTAGCATTGTCTGTTTTTAAGTCTTCCCCCCTGAGGCATGTAAAAGTCAGTCATTTGTCCTCCTGAGATGCCGATGGAATATGTTTGATTAAACATTCATCACAGCATAGTATACCACTTTTCTGCTGCTTTCCCTCCCTCTCTAGACTGTGATTCCTTGAGGACACAGGCCAGCTCTTAGCCATTTTTGTATGCTCAGAGTGTTGTAGTGTTTAGGACAAAGTATATCCTAAAATTGTTCCTTATATTAGAACAGGATAAACACAAATTCTTCTGTCGTCTTCTCTTGCACAGAGTTCAAAAGCAGACATGCAAAAACAATCATTTCATCTGTGTAGGGAAAAAAAAAAAAAACCTTTACAGAGATTGATTTAAATGTAATGAGTTTGACTTTAAACAATAGATGATATGAGAAATATTTCTTTATCTTTTGTAGACTAGCTCCTGATAACACAGTACATTATATTCATCAGTGTCCTTTTTGAAAGCTTATATGGAAGTATTTAAAATCTGACAGAGAAAAATTATGCTTCAAATTCATTGCTCATATATAATATGCCTCTATCATTTGTTATACCTTCTACTTCTAAATAGAAGTTCAGTATTAGTTGCTTCTATTTTGACTATGAAGAAACAGAAAAATAAAATTTAAGCCTAATTGTTTACCCTGATTTAAGCTATTGGCTTCCCTGATAGCTTAGTTGGTAAAGGATTCACCTGCAATGCAGGAGACCCCGGTTCAATTCCTGGGTTGGGAAGATCCACTGGAGAAGGGATAGGCTTCCCACTCCAGTATTCTTGGGCTTCCCTTGTGGCTCAGCTGGTAAAGAAAGTGAAAGAAAGGAAAGTGAAGTCGTTCAGTCGTGTCTGACTCTTTGCGGCCCCATGGACTGTAGCCTACCAGGTTTCTCCATCCATGGGATTCTCCAGGCAAGAATACTGGAGTGGGTTACCATTTCCTTCTCCAGGTGATCTTCCCGACCCAGGGATTGAACCCGGGTCTCCTGCATTGAAGGAAGACACTTTAACCTCTGAGCCACCAGGGAAGCTCCACCTGCAAAGGGGGAGACCTGGGTTTTCCCCTGGGTTAGGAAGATCCCCTGGAGAAGGGAAAGGCTACCCACTCCAGTATTCTGCCCTGGAGAACTCCATGGGCTATATAGTCCATGGGGTTACAAAGAGTTGGACAAGACTGAGCAACTTTCACTCACTCAAGCTATTTTCTAGTATAATTGTTTCTTAATCTGATTCTCAAATTCCCAAGGTGATTCTCAAATCACCTTGGTTGATTCACAAAAAATCACCCAAGGATCTTGTCAAAATACATTTCTTTACCCCACTCCCTGTGATTCTGATACAATCAATCATTACCTTGCTTGTTTTGATGTTAGGTCAATTCAAAAATTGGCAAATAAATATATGCATGTTTCAACTTCTAGGATATTCATTAAATGTAAAGGAACACAACACATTTCCAACAGAGGAACAAAAAAGGAATGATTAAAAAAATAAAAGAAGAAAACATGATTCAACCAATCTAAAAGCTATCCAGAAAAAAGAGACAAAGAAAATAGACAGCCCCCATTGGGTGAATGGAAAGAGATATGTAAAAACGTATGTAAAAAGGTTTCCTCTAGAATACTGAGCTGAGTATTAATCAGTGAATGCATGTAGAGAAACTACCAGAAATTGGGGAAAGAATAACTAGAAAGAAATGAAGATAAAACTGCCTCCATATTGAAATATGAGAAGGGAGGATTTTTAGCAAGTCTTATTAAAGAGAATGGATTCAAAAATTGAAAGCAAAATAATAAGAACTCAAATGTAACAGTGTGTGAGAATGAGAATAATACCAGAAAAATAATTCTAACAAATATTAAGAAATAACTGATAAAGCTCAACCCCCATTCATGATAGAAATGTTTGACAAATTAGGTATAGAAATTATATTCTTTATCCTGAAAAAGTATCCTTAGAAACTATTACCAAAAAAATCATCTTAAATGGGACCATGTTAGAAATATTCCTTTTGAAGGGAAAAATGAATTAAACAATTTTGTAAATTTCTGGCTTCACTTAGATAGCATATTCAAAAACAGAGACATTACTTTGCCAACAAAGGTCTGTCTAGTTAAGGCTATGATTTTTCCAGTAGTCATGTATGGATGTGAGAGTTGGACTGTGAAGAAAGCTGAGCACTGAAGAACTGATGCTTTTGAACTGTGGTGTTGCAGAAGACTCTTGAGAGTCCCTTGGACTGCAAAGAAATCCAACCAGTCCATTCTAAAGATCAGTCCTGGGTGTTCTTTGGAAGGAATGATGCTAAAGCTGAAACTGCAGTACTCTGGCCACCTCATGCTAAGAGTTGACTCATTGGGAAAGACCCTGATGCTGAGAGGGATTGAGGGCAGGAGGAGAAGGGGACGACAGAGGATGAGATGGCTGGATGGCATCACCGACTCGATGGACGTGAGTTTGAGTGAACTTCAGGAGTTGGTGATGGACAGGGAGGCCTGGCGTGCTGCAGTTCATGGGGTTGCAAAGAGTCGGACACGACTGATCAACTGAACTGAACTGAACTGAACAGAGAGTGAAGGGAAACAGGATGTAGGGGAAAAGTATAAATATCTTTCTGAATACATCTTTTAAAATACCTTCAGAGTTGTGTTAACATACTTTATGTTTTTTAAAGTATAATTTTATGAAAAGATATGTGAAAAAATATATATATATACAAATAGGAACAAATGACTCTACATATATATCAAAAACATAATATAACCACATCTTAAGCAAGATTTGGTAAATTTTGTTGGTTTGTTGCATATGTGTGTGTCTGACATATATGTGTGTACAAAAGAATTAACAGAAAAATTCCTGGATCTCATAAGTGATTATAGCTATATGGTAGGATATACAGTTAATATACAATAGTTATTTACTTTCTTATATACCAGCAGCAAAGATATGGGATATGAAATTAAAAAACAGGACCATTTACATTAGCATTTCTCCAAAATGAGAGTATTCATTTTGGAGAAGTATTTATATATAAATACTTCTTTTAAGTATACCAAAGTATTCAGATATAAATCTAGCAAAATATATGGAAGAGGAAAACTGTAAAACTTATAACATCAAAGAAGAACTAAGTAAGTGAAGAGATACTCCATGTTCTTGGATGAGAAGGCTCTGTATTGTCAAGATGTCAGTTCTTCCCTACTTGGCAGATAGATTCAATGCAATCTCTGCAAAACCCCTACAAGTTATTCTGTGGATATTGACAAGCTGATGTCTAAAGTTTTTATAGAGGGGAAAAGACCACAAATAAACAACACAATATTGAAGAAGAACAACGTTGGAGGATTGACACTACCCAACTTTAAGACATACTGTAAAACTACAATAGTCAAGACAGTGTAGTTCTGGTTTTAAAAAAAGACAGATCAGTGGAGCGGAATAGTTACTCTTATAGTAACTGATTCAGGCAAGGATCATCAGTAGCTGTTAAATAACTAAATGAAAATTTATGGGCAACAATATAATGAAAAGGTCTGAAAATATCTCCCAACTTTTCACTTATAAACTATTAAGGGGAGAGATATATTTTGTAATGGAAAAATCTGACTGATAATACCTTAACCAAGAAACGCAAGTTAACATAATCAACCTGGCTGATATCAAATGCCTACTAACATGATGCACTGTGACAGTCATAATATTACTTAAGTAGAATTTCTTTCAACATAAATTAGAGGACATTGTAAAACAAAATAGGAACTTTATCCTATAAACCTTTAAAATGTCAGTATTATAAAAGACAAGGGTAAAGGTAGTATCCCAGATTTTAGAAGACTAAAGAAATGAAAGAAGACTTTCATGGTGGCTCAGACGGTAAAAGTGTCTGCCTACAGTGCGGGAGAGCCAGGCTCAATCCCTGGGTTGGGAAGATCCTCTGGAGAAGGAAATGGCAACCCACTCTAGTACTCTTGCCTGGAAAATCCCATAGACAGAGAAGCCTGGTAGGCTACAATCCGTGGGATGCCAAAGAGTTAGACACAACTGAGCGACTTCACTTTCTTTCACTTTCAAAGAGATGAAAATCACATTGTATGTCTTCCCTTGTACTGGATCTTAAGAAAAATTTTTATAAAGAACTGTACAGTAACAATGGAGAAATTTTTAGTATGTATTCTATATTAGATAATAGTATGATAATACTGTTGAATTTTCTCAATATGATTAATTATTTTGGTTATTTCTTAGAAGTATTTAAGAGTGAGAAGTCATGACGTATGAAACTTATTCTCAAATGGTTTGGCAAAAAAAATTTAAGATTGAAAACTGTACTTACTCACACATTCTTCAGATTTTTGTTTGAATTTTTTCAGACATAAGGGCTTAATAATAGTCTAAAATATAACTGACAAAAGGAGGATCACACCACTGCCATACCTGTGTATTGTTTTTATCATGGTCTTATCAAGTACAGTTTAAAATATCAAAGTGTTAGAAATCAGAAGAATATAAAATTCTCATCATTTACAGATGACATGATTATCTACATTAAGTATTAGCAATGATATATAGAAAAGTACTATATTCTAATAGTCTTAAATATTATACTTCTGTGTATCAGCAGCAATTCAAAAATGTAATCTTTTAAAAGCATCGTTTATAATGGCAACAAAGTCACAAAATACCTAAGGTTAAATTTAACAACTATGTGTAAGACCTAAATACATAAAATTGTAAAATTTCCTAGGAAGGGACTGTAAGTGCTTAAGAAAAACAGAGAGTTATCACATGTTCATGGATGGGGACACTTGTAAAGACATCAGTTTTTCCTAATTTGATCTATACAGTCAAAGTATTTCCAGTAAAAAGCATATGAGCTTTCTGTTTTTTCCCCCTCTTGGAACTTGAGAGAGCAGTTTTAATGATTACATGGAAAAGTTAAACAGCCAGTATTAGGAAAAAACACTCCTGATAAAATAAGAGAAGAGAGAATGGAGAAAGGCAAGATGAACAAGAGAATGAGGCAGAAATTCACCTATTATATATCAGGACTTATCAAGATATAGTTAAGTTTGACACTTGACAGAGTTTGCGTGACTGATCAGTGGAGAATGGAGGAAAGCATTCAGTAAACAAAGGTTGAAAAAATGATTTTCTACTTGGAAAAGGAGAAATTGGATCCCATCCTCACATCATGCACAAAATCAAATCCAGATGGAATATAAAATTTAAATAAAAAAGAAAAAACTTTACAAGTTGTTAGAATATATAGTTGAATATCTGACTTTGAGGTAGAGTATAGTATTTTAAGCAGGACACTAAAAAGCAATAATTCTAAAAAAATTTAACCAGTTTAACTATGTTTAAGTTAAAATATTCTGTTTATGAAAAATACCATAAATAATATATAAAGGAAACTTCTTTTTTTTAATTTTATTTTATTTTTAAACTTTACAATATTGTATTAGTTTTGCCAAATATCGAAATGAATCCACCACAGGTATACATGTGTTCCCCATCCTGAACCCTCCTCCCTCCTCCCTCCCCATACCATCCCTCTGGGTCGTCCCAGTGCACCAGCCCCAAGCATCCAGTATCGTGCATCAAACCTGGACTGATAACTCGTTCCTTACATGATATTATACATGTTTCAATGCCATTCTCCCAAATCTTCCCACCCTCTCCCTCTCCAACAGAGTCCATAAGACTGTTCTATATATCAGAGTCTCTTTTGCTGTCTCGTACATAGGGTTATTGTTACCATCTTTCTAAATTCCATATATATGCGTTAGTATACTGTATTGGTGTTTTTCTTTCTGGCTTACTTCACTCTGTATAATGGCCTCTAGTTTCATCCACCTCATTAGAACTGATTCAAATGTTTTCTTTTTAATGGCTGAGTAATACTCCATTGTGTATATGTACCACAGCTTTCTTATCCATTCATCTGCTGATGGACACCTAGGTTGCTTCCATGTCCTGGCTATTATAAACAGTGCTGCGATGAACATTGGGGTACATGTGTCTCTTTCAATTCTGGTTTCATCCGTGTGTATGTCCAGCAGTGGGATTGCTGGATCATAAGGCAGTTCTATTTCCAGTTTTTTAAGGAATCTCCACACTGTTCTCCATAGTGGCTGTACTAGTTTGCATTCCCACCAACAGTGTAAGAGGGTTCCCTTTTCTCCACACCCTCTCCAGCATTTATTGCTTGTAGACTTTTGGATTGCAGCCATTCTGACTGGCGTGAAATGGTACCTCATTGTGGTTTTGATTTGCATTTCTCTGATAATGAGTGATGTTGAGCATCTTTTCATGTGTTTGTTAGCCATCTGTATGTCTTCTTTGGAGAAATGTCTATTTAGTTCTTTGGCCCATTTTTTGATTGGGTCATTTGTTTTTCTGGAGTTGAGCTGTAGGAGTTGCTTGTATATTTTTGAGATTAGTTTGTCAATTGCTTCATTTGCTATTATTTTCTCCCATTCCGAAGGCTGCCTTTTCACCTTGCTAATAGTTTTCTTAAACTTCATACCATAATGTTTTTAACAAATATGATCAACAAAGGATGAGTAACAGAAATGAACATAGAAGACAGTCAGGCATGCCCAACCACTGGCCTTCTGGGAAGTGCCCCCAAGCCTGAACCAAGTCTGAACAGGGGCTCCCCATCCACTGGAAACCCACGGCTCTACTATAGTTACAACCCACATGCTGGACCAAGTCTGTTTGGCTTCCACTGCCTCAGCTAAATCCTGAATGTCATATATGTGTCCATTTGTTAAGTTTGAGGAAAGGGAACTTGGGGTGACCAATGTGTTCTAGAAGAGAGCATCTAGACTCACAGATAAGATGCTAAACATATTAGCAAAGTGAATTTGATTGTTTGTTGAAGACCTTGCAAGCAAACATTACATGTTTAAGCACTCTTCATTCTTCAGATGCCTTACTGCCAAGATTACATGAAGACTGACTGGCCGACCTCATCATCTTTTTCGAACTGAGACTCTTTAAGAGGTAACATGAATGGTATCACACCCTTTTGAAAACATAAACACTTCTTAGCCCTTTTTTAGTATCAAAGTCAACTTGAAATCTTCAAACTGAAATCCATCCCCCATTTGCTCTCTGTGACTGCCAAAATGTCCAGCAAAGGATAATCCAGGGCACATGGTGAGGCTTCTTCCATATATGCATGTTTATGTAAAAACATGTACCGATAGTCTCCAACTTGCTGTGCTCAGTCACTTCAGTCATGTCCAACTCTTTGTGACCCATGGACAGTAGCCCCCCAAGCTCCTCTGACCATGGGGTTCTCCAGGCAAGAATGCTGGAGTGGGTTGCCATGCTCTCTTCCAGAGGATCTTCCCAACTCAGGAATCAAACCCATATCTCTGGCATCTCCTGCATTGCAGGCAGTTTCTTTACCCACTGAGCCACTTGGGAAGCCCTTTAGCACACCAAGATCCCCTAAACCTTGTTCCCATTAGCTCATGGTGTCAGAATGTGGAGAAGCAAACCTACAGATCTGTCTCCTGACTGCCTTCATAAAGCATGGAACTGGTCTGTTACCAACTGCACACAGGCCTGCTGAATGCATGGTTTCTCCAACCCTGCAGAACCCCTTAAACTGCTGCTATATGTGAACAATAAGCAGTAAACAAGGGCACTAGTATAAAGACTTATGCTAACTGAACAGTGTCGGAGCAGCATTTCACATACTCCCATCAAGCATAGGATATGAAGTAAGCAAAGAACAGAACCAGGAGAAATCCATGTCCTAGAGCAGGGCTGGTAGGCATTGTAAGTCCCCAACTTACCATGTTTCAATTTAAAATATTTTTGACTTTATGATGGTGTGAAAGAAATACACATTAATTAGAAACTGTGCTTTAATTTTCAAATTTTGCTCTTTTGTAGGCTAGTGGTATGTGGTATGGGGAAGTACCAACAATCCGAAACTCCCAGTCACATGATGATGAGAGTAAACAGCTGATATACTTATAACCATTCTGTACCCATACAATATTCTATTTTTCATGTTCAATTCACTATTTAATAAGCTACATGAGATATTCAATACTTTATTATGAAATAGGCTTTGTGTTAGATGATTTAACCCAATTGTAGGGTAATTCAGGTGTTCTGAGCATTTAAGGTAGGCTTGGCTAAGCTATGATGTGTGGTAGCTTAGGTGTATTAAATGCATTTTCAACATGGTATTTTCAAGTTACAATGAATGGGTTCATTGGGATGTAACCCTATGGTAAGGCAAGGAAGAGGTGTCTCTGTGTGTGTGTGGGGGGGGGGGTTGTATTTTAAAACTTAAGTTTCATTTAGTAACAGCTACCAAAACAGTAAAATTTAAGTATGCAGAAGGATCTCCGAGGACTTTTCCAAAGACAAAAAGTGGTGGCGGTGGGGCAGGGAGTCTATAAGCTGAGTGATATAATAATCAAGGTCATGGAGCTAAGGAGGTGCTCTGTAAACTGACATGGGCCAGATAGATGAAACAGATATTCATATTGCGAGAAGAACCCTGCTCCCAGACTTGGCTCAGTCCTAAAGTATTTGTCTACCTGTGGCAAGTTTCAAAAACTCCTAGGGCCTCTGTTTTTGCATCTGTTAATTGACTGAGATCAACTGGACAGAATATAGTTAATTTCTGCTTCAGATATTCAGTGTGCTCAGGCGGCCTAACAAACTAGCTTTAATTCCCTCTGGGTAAATGAGGGAATGACAGTGAGCAGTTTTCAAAGTTCTGTGGCAAATATATTGCTATGGGTATTGCTCTATTGGAAATTTAGTTTTATTCATATTAAAATAATAATCATTTTCTGCTCCCCTAATGTGCTAATAATCTTGTTACATCATGTTACAGTACCTCATCTTTATCTTTACTGACCTGCATTTTACATATGAAGAAATCAAAATTAAGGAACATTAAAGCAAGTCAACCAAAGTTAACTTTTTTTCTGGTTTTATTAGATTTATTAGTGGTAGGTCTATGTGAATATGTAGAAAAAGCTTTTGTAGTGGGTGAACAAAACCACACTCCATTTTAGAACTAAAATTTTGACAATAGAAAAAAAAATTCTAAATGAGAGTTTGCAGTATTTTTTTTAAGAAATGAAAGTTTCTTTGAGTCCACTGGAAATTTTTAAGTGTGCTAGGTCACTGCCTGTGGGAAAAACTAATTAAATCCTGTTTTGGGGGGGGAAGGAATATAGAATTCCTACAGAAAAAGTTTTTTAAAAAATGGACAAAATACACAATCAGCCATTTCATAGGAGAAATATATATATAATCAAGGCAGAAAAAGATGTTCAATGTCACTAGCAGTAATGGAAATGTGAATAGAAGCACAATGTGATACCATTTTGCACTCATGAAAATAGTATTGAGAAGTATGAACAGTAAAAAGGTTTTGTGAGAATTTGAATTACCAGTCTTTCTTTTAAATTACTATTAGAGTATAAATTGATAAAATTCTTTGGAAAGCACGTTTGGTCTTTTCTTGTAAAATTAATATTTATATATTCTCTGACTTAGCAATTTCACTTTTATGTATATATCCAAAAGAAACTCACACATGTATATTCCAGGAGACAAGGAGAAGAAAGTTCAGAGCAACACGGTAAAAGCAAAAACCTAGAAATAATTCAAATGCCTATCAATAGAAGAATTGATAAATGATAATATATTCACACAATGGCATGTTATGCAGCAGCAAGAATGAATTAACTATATCTATATGCACAATATGGATAAATCTTAGGAATTTCTACACTGTAATGTTTTCTGATATAGTCCATTCTTTGGCATAATGAATACAGTGAAATTAAGGGTGCTTAATATTTTAGACATCTAGAGTTTTTATATATAGGTGTTTTTAGTTGACAGAAAATGACATTATGATTGGTTATTGTGCCTTGTCAGGTTGGTAAAGCTAGAATCTCACAGAACATAGACTTCTTAGGAAAACAAAAACAAATACCAAGGAAGTGCAACTTAAGCAAAATAAACCACAGCATTCACTTAAGGAGTGAATCTTAGCAGAAGATAGGCATTTTTAAAAGACATGTTTTATTACATATATGTGATACATTAAATTTTATCTTCCCTTTAGGACCTTATTTTAGCAAACATTTGTAAATTAAAACAGCTTCTTTTAAGCAATATTCCTATTTGGTTTTTATGAAAAAAAATCTAGTCAACATAGTCATAAGTTTAAATATTATAATCAGAATATCTTTCAATTTCAGTTAACCCTTTCAAATGCCTTGCAAAATATGAGTAGGAAAAATTAAAATATCTTTTCTTGAACTAAAAACTGCTTATTCCAGTGGTTTTCAAAGTTCAGTGTACCTCAGAATGAACTGCAGGGCTTATTAAAACACAGACCCCTGGGCCCCCATCCCAGAGTTTATGATTCAGTAGCTCTGGAATGGGACCTGTGTATTTTCGTTTTTAGCAAATTCCCAGGTGCTGCTGATGCTTGGGCTAGGGGACCAAATTTTAAGAACCAGCATCTGTAAGTTTTTTGAGTCACATACCACTCGGCTCTTTTCCTGGAGTTAGTGAGCTATAGAAGTCATATGTTGCCCTGGAGGCCATGCAGCCTGAGTCCTGCCCACTGGTGTGCTCAGGCTGTGAGATCCATAGTATCAGCATCTACACACACAAAAAAGAAGTTGGGTCCAGTGGTTTCTAAGGAAATTTCAGTTCTAAAACTATATGAACCTACTCTCTTTCAGAAAGTCAGTGAATTTTCTTATTTATTGATATTTGTTGTTATGTCATAGCCAATATGAGTTTATAGAAACTTTGGTAACAGGTAATAAGACTTGTGAAAATCAATGTCCAGGAGAAAATTCCACATTGCAAATTTTATTGTTTTCCTATAAAGTGTTGGTCAAAATAAGTGGTAGATATTTGCAAAAATACACTTGGACATTTGTTAAAGGCCAACTTTAAATTTTTAGGGGTCATCATACCTCATTATGATATGGGAAGGAGTTTACCCTGTCTAAAAATGTGTCAAGTAACTTTTAGTTTATTTTCCAGCATAAATTTCTCCCAGATGTTGACATAAGTGATACTGAGCCCACGGTCAAGAAATTTTCTAAGTCTCAGAGATGAGGAACTGACTTTCAAAGGCGAATGAGAGTCTCCTTAGCTCTTCCACTGAACACGTACTGTAGATAACCTGAAGACAGCAGTCTAACGCTAGCTTTTGTAACCTGGCTTCACCCCATTTTGTGTCTGTTAAGGTAAATGAACCTAAAGGAATGGGTATCTTCTCAGTGGGATAAAGTCACTTTGGAGGAAAAAAAATGTGCAATAGAAATAATATATGTAGGATGTTTTTACAAACAGTTTATATTACCTCATAAATATGCTCCCTAAGAATCTATTAACATCTTTATATTTATAGATAGCATCAAGAGAAGATGAACTACTAGGTCCCCTCATAGGTGTGATAAATGATAACTCGAGCAATGATGAGAATGCAAGACAGACTTTAGTCATTTATTTCCAGCTTTACTGCTTAGAGATTTCAGTCAACAATCTTACTAATGTCCCTTGGTGATTAAAAATGTCTGCAGGGGACTAAAGATGATTTGAGGCTTGAGAGTTCAGAATACTGATTCTTGTTTAACCATATTTCTTGCTCCTTTCTTGTATTTCGTAACAGATTTGACATGGAACATTGTATACGACTGGGATGCCACATGCAGGCACAATTTCAAAATTATTAGAGTAGAAAAAATTTTTCCAGTGAGTAGTAATTCTCTCCAGATGAGTAGTGAATTTTTATTTTGTAAAAGACTAATTTATAAGAAAAAACAGTGCCTAGTAAAATTTCCACTCTTAAAAATGCACCAAATTTTTTGTATATCAGGCTTCCCAAGTTATAAAAGGAAACATCATAATTTTGTGACTTGTTTTTAGGGCTACTAATTGGCCCAGAATAAGCTGCAGGAAATGAAGAGTGTGTTCAATATCTCTACATCATATTATCATTTACTCCTGAATCATTTCTTCTCAGGTGAGCAATCTGCTGACTATAGCTTATTTTTGCTTCCAATTTCAGGCCTGGCTAAGCATCCAGAAGAAGAATAAACATACTTCTGACTCCTAGTGTTGTCCATGAAACTAACAGGTTTAGAGTTCACTTCTCTATGTATTTTAACCCATGATCAGTTTAAACCACACATGGGTGTGTGGGTATATGTGTATATGTGTTTGTACATGTGGGTATATGTAGACGTATATGCCTGTTTGTGTGTAGTTGTGTTGTATCTATGTATGTATATGTGTCTGTGTGTCTGTCTTTACAGAAGGGCTGTGGTCATGTATGGATGTGAGAGTTGGACTGTGATGAAGGCTGAGCTCCAAAGAATTGATGCTTTTGAACTGTGGTGTTGGAGAAGACTCTTGAGAGTCCCTTGGACTGCAAGGAGATCCAACCAGTCCATTCTGAAGGAGATCAGCCCTGGGATTTCTTTGGAAGGAATGATGCTAAAGCTGAAACTCCAGTACTTTGGCCACCTCATGCAAAGAGTTGACTCATTGGAAAAGACTCTGATGCTGGGAGAGATTGGGGGCAGGAGGAGAAGGGGACGACAGAGGATGAGATGGCTGGATGGCGTCACTGACTCGATGGACATGAGTCTGAGTGAGCTCCAGGAGTTGGTGATGGACAGAGAGGCCTGGTGTGCTGCGATTCATGGGGTCGCAAAGAGTTAGACATGACTGAGCGACTGAACTGAACTGAACTGAACCTTTCTCTGCAGTAGACTGAGTCAGTATCTGTAGATTTCTGTAGCCTACAGAGGATCTACGGATAGAGGTTCATGACATTGAACAGGAGAGAGGGAGCAAGACCATTCCCAAAGAAAAAGAAATGCAAAAAAAAAAAAAGGAAAATGGCTCTCTGAAAAGGCCTTACAAATAGCTGTGAAAAGAAGAAAAGCAAAAAGCAAAGGAGAAAAGGAAATATATACCCATTTGAATGCAGAGTTCCAAAGAATAGCTAAGAGAGATAAGAAAGCCTTCCTCAATGATCAGCGCAAAGAAACAGAGGAAAAGAATAGAATCTGAAAGACTAAGATCTCTTCAAGAAAATTAGAGGTACCAAGGGAACATTTCATGCAAAGATGGGCTCAATAAAGGACAGAAATGGTATGGACCTAACAGAAGCAGAAGATATTAAGAAGAGGTGGCAAGATACGCAGAAGAACTATTCAAAAAAGATCTTCACGGGCCAGATAACCATGATGGTGTGATCACTCACCTAGAGCCAGACATCCTGGAATGTGAAGTCAAGTGCCCATAGGAAGCATCCCTATGAACAAAGCTAGTGGAGGTGATAGGATTCCAGTTGAGCTATTTCAAATCCTGAAAGATGATGCTGTGAAAGTGCTGCACTCAATATGCCAGCAAATTTGGAAAACTCAGCAGTGGCCACAGGACTGGAAAAGGTCAGTTTTCATTCCAA
>NW_011494883.1:1085201-1085581 GCF_000754665.1 Bison bison bison
CAAAGAAAGGCAATGCCAAAGAACGCTCAAACTACCGCACAATTGCACTCATCTCACACGCTAGTAAAGCAGTGCTCAAAATTCTCCCAGCCCAGGCTTCGGCAATACGTGAACCGTGAACTTCCAGATGTTCAAGGTGGCTTTAGAAAAGGCAGAAGAACCAGAGATCAAATTGTCAACATCTGCTGCATCATGGAAAAAGCAAGAGAGTTCCAGAAAAACATCTATTTCTGCTTTATTGACAATGCCAAAGCCTTTGATTGTGTGGATCACAACAAACTGGAAAATTCTTCAAGAGATGGGAATAGCAGTTAGCTGACCTGCCTCTTGAGAAATCTGTATGCAGGTCAGGAAGCAACAGTTAGCAACATGGAACAACA
>NW_011494883.1:1085681-1109375 GCF_000754665.1 Bison bison bison
GATTGCCAGGAGAAATATCAATAACCTCAGATATGCGGATGACACCACCCTTATGGCAGAAAATGAAGAACTAAAGAGCCTCTTGATGAAAGTGAAAGAGGAGAGTGAAAATGTTGGCTTAAAGCTCAACATTCAGAAAACAAAGACCATGGCACCTGGTCCCATCACTTCATGGCAGATAGATGGGGAAACAGTGGAAACAGTGGCAGACTATTTTTTTGGGGCTCCCAAATCACTGCAGATGGTAACTGCAGCCGTGAAATTAAAAGACGCTTACTCCTTGGAAGAAAAGTTATGACAACCTAGACAGCATATTAAAAAGCAGAGACATTACTTTGCCAACAAAGGTCCATCTATTTAAGGCTATGGTTTTTCCAGTAGTCATGTATGGATATGAGAATTTGACTATAAAGAAAGCTGAGCCTGTGCTTTTGCACTGTGGTGTTGGAGAAGACACTTGAGAGTCCCCTGGACTGCAAGGAGATCCAACCACTCCATCCTAAAGGAAATCAGTCCTGAAGATTCATTGGAAGGACTGATGTTGAAGGTGAAACTCCAATATTTTGGCCACCTAATGCGAAGAGCTGACTCATTGGGAAAGACCCTGATGCTGGGAAAGATTGAAGGCAAGAGGAGAAGGGGATGACAGAGGATGAGATGGTTGGATGACATCACCGACTCAATGGATATGAGTTTGAGTAAACTCCAGGAGTTGGTGATGGACAGGGAAGCCTGGCATGCTGCAGTCCATGGGGTTGCCAAGAGTCGGACACACCTGAGTGACTGAACTGAACATAGGATAACAAGCTAATGCTACTCGGTAATATATCCAATACCAAAGAGATGTAGCGCCAGGTGTAACACTAATAATCCTTAAGACAAAATGTTTTGGTGTTTGTTAAACAGAAATGAAATGTTAGTTGCTTGGTCATGTCTGATTCTTTGTGACCTCATGGACTACAGCCCACCAGGCTCCTCTGTCCATGGAATTCTCCAGGCAAGAATACTGGAGTGAGTTGCCATGCCCTTCTCCATTGTTAAACAGAGTTCCCCATCTTTTCCAAAAAGAAAAGGAAAAAAGTCTAGATGTCTGTTGGGACTACATAGGGAAAAAAATCTGTAAAACTAAAGGTTCAAATTATCATTTACTTCCAATAATGCCTTTTCTCTTTAGCTGTCTTCATTGGTTATGTCATTGAATGAGGTATATATGAATTTTCTGAGCTGCTGTGCTCTACTGAATGTGTGAGCTTGCATTCACTGTTAGTAAATTGAATCACAGGTCCCTAGATTGCACACAGAGACATATACACAAATCTATGTACAGTGTTAAAGTGGGCCATTCTCTGTAGAAATTAGTTAAGAGTTCTGAGCAAGGTTTTGAAAGTGGTAGCCATGCCGTTGAAAACATAGATTTACCACATGTGCATGGATTGCTGTATTAGAAGCTAATGATGTTTACTGACTGCCTGTACCCAAAACTTAAAATATTAATTGCATAGATACGTATTTAGGAATTTTTACCATAATCTGAAGACAGAAAGGAAAATCTGTTTCTCGTAGAACGATGGCAGAGGTCATCTCCGCTCACATCTTGTGCAGTGAGTTGTATAGACATCGTTTCCCAAATCTTATGATTGTATAAGAATCTAAGTTAGCACTCTTGCAGTCATAGTCATCACCATCGTCAGTTCCAAAGTAAAGCAGCACTTTCTTCATCGATATCCTCATGACTTCATTTGTGGCAAGCCCCCATGTGAGACCTTTCTACCACTTCCTTGGGTTGACCATTAGTACCACTAATCACTTAAAAATGTGTTCTCTTACTTCACAAAGTTTGGTTCACAAGATTTCTCACATATCCACCTGGAAAGAGAATTCTTTCACTTTATGTATGACAGTCTAGCTTTACCCTCAGAAATTTTACACTGAGCTTATACTAGATTATGAGTAAATATCATGGAACATACTAAATATAGTTGAATTGCTTAGACTTTAATAAGGCTATCACACTGTGTAAAGCGTTCAACACTCCCTTTTATACATTCTTTAACAGATATTGTCTTTCTCATTTTGTAAACCCCTTATTCCATGTCCAACTCTTGACATTCCAATTCTATTATTCTTCTATATATCTACCCCTAAATGTTGCCGCTGTGTACATACTGTCTAAAACCCCAGGCCTTGAAATATTAGGAAGTTTGGACCTGGGCCTAAAATCTTCACCAACTAGATCTGATATACAGTTAACCATTCACTTGAAAGCAGTTTAAATAGTAAGTAAACTTAAAAAAAATTTTTTTTCACATTCAATGGTGGGTCAGTCTTAACTCACATAGTACTTGTTTTGAATACTGAGTGGTGATGTTTATTTTCACTACCATGGGATCATCAGTTTTATACAGAACCATTTACTGCTGAGGTGAAAAGAATTTGAAAATTACTAATCCAATTTTGTACTTTAATATGAGTCATAAAGTCAGGTGAGAATTTTATTTTAAATGGACACCATTAAAATGGCATTCTGTCTTCCTCAGTCAAATGTTAACACTGTTAGTAGTTGAGAAAGAGAGGGGATTAAAAAGAGAGATAAATACCTCTTGCTTAATAGATTTTGCTTTGGAAAAGTGGAACACCTCACTCAGCTCTTTTTATACTCAGAGACTAGTACTTACTGCTGAATCATTTCTCCACCATCTAGAGAAACAAAGACAGCATTACAGGCATCCAGCCATCAAAAGCTGATTTGATTCATCATGGCTCAACCAATGAGACCTGAGACTCTCTAAAGTGCAAGAGAGGTATCAGTTATGAATAAATGTAGAATCACTTGAGGCATGTCAGTTTTCTTAAGAGCCTCATATTACATGGTGGATGGACAGCACTGATACCATTACTCTTTAATTGTTCCCTCTGGTAGACAGGTGTCACCTCTTTGCTTGAAATAACTCTGGAGATTATAGATCCCTCAGCCTCTCTCTTGACAGTCTCATATTATAAAATTCATGTAGCTGAATGGATTTTTAATATTTCAACTGTTTTCTCTGCTTCACTTTAATTACTTATTGTTTTCTACTAATGACAACTTGTGCTTGTAAACTCAATTCCTATGTGCTTGCCTGTTGCTGTTCCCTTCTTTGTCAAAGACTTTCATTTCATTTTGCCATTTATGTGTGTGATTTATGATGACACATATGTTCTCTGATGATTATATTTCAAATTTTAAATTATTTTAAGGACTTCCTCTTTGGGTTTTGTGAATTCTTTATGCTAGATAGAATGTTTTATCAGATATATGAATTGAAAATCTTTCCTCCTTAGTCTTTGCCTTATATTTTTGTTCCCGTAACAGTTTGTTTCACAATGCAAACGTTTTTAATTTTGATGATGTTCCATTTCTCAATTTTTTTCTTTTCTGGATCATGTTTTTGGTGCCGTACTTAAGAAATCTTTGCCAGAACCATGTCACAACGATTCTCTGCTGTTTTCTTCTAGGTTTTTACATTTACATCTGTGATCCGATTTTGAGTAGATTTTTGTATAGTGTTCAAGGTATGGGTTGAAGTTCTTTGCATATAGATGGCCAACATATGCAGCACCATATATTGAAAGGCTATTCTTTCTCTGTTGGATTTCATTTGTACCTTTTAAGAAAATCAGTTGTCCATCTATGTGTTGTCTATTTCTGAAGATTATTTTCCTAGAGCCATTGGTATATTTTCGAGCTTGACACAAATACCATACTACCAGATGTCCTGAAATCAGGTAAAGGTCATGTTCCAACTTTGTTCTTTTGAAAATTGTTTTAACTAATTGTAGGGCCTTTGAATTTCTATATAAATGTTAAAAAAGCTTGTCAGTTTTAAAAACATCTTGCTGGCATTTTTGTTGGGATTAAATTGAATTTATTGAATAAATTTGGAAAGAATTTATGTTTGATAATATTGAGTCTTCTGACCCAGAATATGTCAGTGTTTGGTACTTTTAGTGTTTAAGTCTTAAACATCTATTGTCCATTTTATCCCACAGGGTCTCATACTCTTGATGTATTATAAATAATACTATCTTTTTATTTCTATTTCTGATTGTCTGTTGTTAAAATATAAACACAATTGCCTTTTAAAATTTTGATCTTATATCCTGAACCTTTACCAAATCACTCATTACTTCTAGTAGCTGTTTTTGGTCAATTCTAACAGATTTTCTGCATTGTAGTCTTAGCAGTTATAGTCTGCTGGTTTCAGAGAAAATGCTATGACAATTCAGAGGTGGAATGTGGCATTCTTGAAACATGGTTAGTCTTTAAACTGGCAGAACTGAAATGAACTCAGGTAGAGCAGGATAATTAAGAACATCATTTACATTAACCTAGGTGTATAAAGTACTCTTGCCTGGAAAATCCCATGGACAGAGGAGCCTGGTAGGCTGCAGTCCATGGGGTCGCAAAGAGTTGGACACGACTGAGTGACTTCACTTTCACTTTTCACTTTCATGTATTGGAGAAGGAAATGGCAACCCACTCCAGTGTGCTTGCCTGGAGAATCCAAGGGACTGGGGAGCCTGGTGGGCTGCCGTCTATGGGGTCGCACAGAGTTGGACACGCCTGAAGCAACCTAGCTGCAGCAGCAGCAGATGTATAAAGTAACGTAATAGTAAGAAAGTTAGATTAGGACCAGTTTTCAAAAGTCCTTGATTACCCGTCTAAGAAAGATATATCACAAATATTCCTTTAATAAGTGACTAAAAGTCAAGCATTATAATATTTTTGGCAATTAGAAGCTATGATTTGTTGAATATTGTTTGGGGCTAGTGGAGATAACCATGGTAGATTAAATGATTTCTAAAATGAGTAAACACAGCAAAAAATGGTTCTTCCTTATGGTCCTACTACTGCCAGGCATGGAAGAGTCATTATTCAACTGCAGACTTGCTTGACGCCAATGATCAATCACATGGATAGGACCCACTGTGAAGAAGAGTGACATATGTTCAAACATTGCTCATCCGTCCTAGTCACTTTTACAGACCTGGGGTTCTAGTCAGATAATGACTGGTGGGTATTCCTTTTGACTTTGTCATATAATTCTATAAAGAAATACTGTGGACCTGTGAATTATCATTTTGGAATTGCAGTTTGGTCTCTGTCCTCTGCATACCCACCCCCTGCAACCTACCACTTATTGCCCTATGTATTGATGAAATATAAACTTATTATCACATAAAAGGCAATTTGAACCTACTAGATCATGAGACCAGAACATGAATTCTCTACAGATTTGGTGTATGTCATATATCTGTGTCTTCAGATAATACATTACTGTTTTTATCACTGTCACAGAAGAAAGCAGCTTGGGTTTTACTCTTTGGTCTGAAAAATCCTATTCTTTTTCCCCTAGAAGAGACTCTGTCTCTCTCTTGGTTTTCTGTGAGTGGGTCAAAAGTATTCCACTTGAGAGAAGGGATTCTTTGGAAGAGTCAGGTGAGAGCTTGTAAACTTTCTTTGCCTTTGAAATAGGGGTTGATTGCATCTACAATATCTCTGTGCTTATAGAGGTTGGATTATTATCATGCTATGAAGATTATATTTGGCTCTTATGTGGTTGTTAGATTACTCTGTTTTGAAATACAAAAAGCTCCTGTCTTTGTATTCATGAGCTCCCTGCCATGCAATCACACTACTTCCCTGTAGATGCTGCTGCTGCTCCTATTGGCCAGCATTTATTAGACTATATGCCAAGTATTATGTAACTGGCTTTATATAAGGTATCTGTATTATTAAATCCTGTGTAGCAAGTTACACCAAATTTTAGTAGCTTAAAACAATGAATGTTTACTTTGTTGTTCAATCGCTCAGTTGTGTCTGACTCTGCGACCCTGTGGACTGCAGCACACCAGGCTTCCCTGTCCTTCACCATCTCCCGGAGTTTGCTCAAACTTAAGACCATTGAGTTGGTGATGCCATCCAACCATCTCATCCTCCATTATCTCATTTTTCTCCTGCCTTCTATCTTTCCCAGCATCAGGGTCTTTTCTAATGAGTCAGCTCTTTGCATCAGGTCTCCACAGTGTTGGAGCTTCAGCATCAGTCCTCCCATTGAATATTCAGGTTTGATTTCCTTTGTCTCTTATAATTTCTGATGATCATAGATCTGGGAGTCATTTAGCTGGGTGGTTCTGGCTCAGATTCTGTCACAACTGGAATAAAACTGTCCGTCAAAGTCTGGAGGATATGGCTCCAGGCTTATTTACATGGCTGGGTATCTGATATAAGACTCCAATAACTTATTAGATATGAACTATTAATGTTCTCATATTACAGAGAAGGATGCAGAGGCCTGTGAAGTAACTCACCCCAGGTCTAATGCCATTGTCTTTGGTTTTAACCATAATGGTTAAAACTACTTGTAATTGGAAAACAAAATTCTTGGGTGTTTATAACAATTATTTCTTTTGTTAGATAAAATAAAGTGTAAATTTACTGTAAAGGGGGATCTGGCTTCCATTATTCATCAGAAAAAATTATTTGAGTACTTTTGAATGTTTAATATTGATATGTATTCATTTTATCCTGAATACATATGTGTATATGTAAGAGGTATTCTGAATCAGAGATAGATTTATTAGTAAATACATGGCACTAAATAATAAATGACTCATTCCCCCATTGCCCTAGTCCCTACCTCTGGAGTGACAAGATGAGGACCAAGTTGGTTGTCTTATACAAGTGGATAGACTCATCCACGGGCAAGCAAGGGGAAAAAATTAAATTTCTATGCTTGTAAAGTGATAGAAGTTAGATGTCTACTCACTTCCTGCAAGAGTTTTCTTACTCCATCCCTTTGGTATGTAAATAATATCTTTCTAAAAGCCAGACACTGACTCCAAGTTCCTCAGCCTCATTCTTTCTTTAAATGAAAACACCTAGAAATTTCAGTCTTCTGGCATGTTTGGGATTTAACATAGGAACCTCTTGTCGTGGTTTTTCTTGTCAACATAAGAGTTTTATTATCCTTTTGAATCAAAGCAATTTACTACATGAATGGCTACAGTTCTAATTCTCACCGTCTCTAAAGAGTCTCAGAGGGCTAGTGTGTTTACGAGAACACTGAGAGAGCAAGAGCAATTTTATTTCCCTACAGGGACCTACTGAGAGGCTCTGGGGCCTCTGTCTTCTGAAAAACTATGTTTTTTCCCCTGTGTTTTTTTTAAATGATAGATACTAAAAGGGCTTGTAAATTTTTACTTATGTATCACTTTGCATACTATTTATGTTAATTAGTACATATGCCTGTGTGAAGTCCATCATTTATCATTAAAGCATTTCACAATATTTTTGCACATTCAGTTCAGTTCAGTCGCTCAGTCGTGTCTGACTCTTTGCGACTCAATGAATTGCAGCACGCCAGGCCTCCCTGTCCATCACCAACTCCCGGAGTTCACTCAAACTCATGTCCATCTAGTCAGTGATGCCATCCAGCCATCTCATCCTCTGTCGTCCCCTTCTCCTCCTGCCTGCAGTACCTCCCAGCATCAGGGTCTTTTCCAATGAGTCAACTCTTCGCGTGAGGTGGCCAAAGTATTAGAGTTTCAGCTTCAACATCAGTCCTTCCAATGAATACCCAGGACTGATCTCCTTTAGGATGGACTGGTATGATCTCCTTGCAGACCAAAGGACTCTCAAGAATCTTCTCCAACACTACAGTTCAACAGCATCAATTCTTCGGTGCTCAGCTTTCTTCACAGTCCAACTCTCACGTCCATACATGACCGCTGGAAAAACCATAGCCTTGACTAGACAGACCTTTGTTGGCAAAGTAATATCTCTGCTTTTTAATATGCTATCTAGGTTGATCATAACTTTCCTTCCGAGGAGTAAGTGTCTTTTGATTTCATGACTGCAGTCAACATCTGCAGTGATTTTGGAGCCCAGAAAAATAAAGTTAGCCACTGTTTCCACTGTTTCCCCATCTATTTCCCATGAAGTGATGGGACCAGATGCCATGATCTTCGTTTTCTGAATGTTGAGCTTTAAGCCAACTTTTTCACTCTCCTCTTTCATTTTCATCAAGAGGCTTTTTGCACATTGGTCACTTAAATATTGGTGTTATTAGTTAATTAGAATGATTGATACTGAGTGAGTGAAAATGAAAGTCACTCAGTCGTATCTGACTCTTTGCAACCTCGTGGGTTTAGTCTATGGAATTCTCTAGGCTAGAATACTGGAGTGGGTAGCCTTTCCCTTCTCCAGGGAATCTTCCCGACCCAGGAATTGAGTCGGGGTCTCCTGCATTGCAGGTGGATTCTTTACCAACTGAGCTATGAGGGAAGCCAGCTATGAGGGAAGCCAGCTATGATTGATACTGGTATCTCTAAAATGATCTCCAGATTTATAACTTGGTGTCTTAATCTCATTTTGTAATTAATATGAATAATAAGAGCAAATATTTACCACTTACTACGTTGCAGACACTGTTCTAGGTTTTTTACAGAAATTTATTGGTTTAATGGTCATAATTGCACACTAACATATGAGTAATGGTTTATTGTTATTTCTGTAATGAGTAAGCTGAAGTATGGAAAGTTATAAACTTGCTTAAGATGGCATACCTGAAAAGTTGCAGTCTAGATTCAAACGCAGGTACTTTGGCTCCAGTTTGGAAGCTCTTGACTATTGTATGAGTTATATATGATTCATTATTTCATAAACAGATATTTAACATTTTTTGTAAAAGAAGCACTGTTTTAGGTACTATGGACACATCATTGAACAAAATACTCACAGCTTTTACATACATGGAGCTTGTTTCCTGGCCATTGCTAGGATAGGCAGGTAAAGAACAAAAATTAAGCCAATAAACATATTTATAATTTAATGTTAAACTGATAAGGGGGGAAAAATTAAACAGAGTAGGAAAATAGAGACTAAAGAAGCTACCCTTTTAGAGTTGTCTGAGAAGTCTTAAGATAATGTTTTTGAAATATGAACATCCAAACTGTGGATGGTGTGATAAATTTAGTAAATCAAGAGCAACATTTCTAAACAAAGCATAGACTAGAATTAAATCGATTTAAAAAGAGGGTATCCGTGTTCATTGTTAAAGGAAATGTAGTTTTTCATAAGATATGCCCTTCACGGCATGTAAGTGTGTGTACTGGCTCATGATGTCACCTGTATTTCTGTGCATGTGCCATAACCCCCCCCCAAAAAAAGGAATATTTTGTTTGTTTGACATCCTGGGGAGCCAGCAAGGAGGGCATTGAGGCTGGTGCTAGGATTGAGAGTGAGTGAGTGGAAATGAAATCAGAGAGGTGAGCGTGCACCAGAACACCTGCAGAGCTCTGTGAGCTGTGCATGGTAAAATGTTTGGCTTTATCATAAGTGAGGTAGTAAGTTATTTGAAAGTTCTAAGCAGAATAGACATCTGATTTACATTTTAGAAGGGTCATTTTGGCGGCTGGGTGAGAAATAGGTTTTGTGGGAACAGAAATAAATTGAAAATGGAGCATAATTTCACACAGCTGAGTTGATGGGAGTACAAATGCAATCGAGAATTCCTGACTCTTGAAATCACCAAAATTATTTTAGACTCAGAGTAACCTAAAGAATATTTATCTACCCTCCAATTCTCTAACGAAAACCTTTTCCTAAAAATGACTAACTGTGCCTACGTCATTTTACTGCTAAAGATGAAGGTATTCTATATCATCTACTGAAAAAGAAACCCATCATAGCAATAAAGTAGTATGCCTTGAAGGTCGGGATCAGAGCTGCAGAGGGAGTAGTAGTTTGAAAATTATCAATGTGCTTTTTCTTTTGCCTTTAGGAACATCCATATCTGGATGGAGATTACAATCTAGAAAGAATATAAAGAAAAAGCTAGAATATAATTTTGGTTTCCAATTCTCAAAAACATCATTTTGAAGATAAGCAAGTTTATTGTGGAAGAATTGTTTTAAAATCCTTGATTTCTTGCTTTGATACTTTGAAAGAAGATATGGTAGGCAAGTGAAGAAAAGGGGAAAGACCATTTTTTTCAGTTATAGTGAAAAACAAAGGGAGAGAGAAGAACAAAGAACATAAACTCATGGCTGAAAGTCCCATAATTCAGATTTTGACTCAGAGAGGGAAACATGTGTTAGGTAAGTGCGGGTGACTGAAGGGTAGGGAAATTTTTAACTCTTCAGTTCAGTTGCTCAGTCGTGTCCGACTCTCTGTGACCCCATAGACAGCAGGATGCCAGGCTTCCCTGTCCATCACCAATTCCTGGAGCTTGCTTTAACTCATGTCCATTGAGTTGGTCATGCCATCCAATCATCTCATCCTCTGTCATCCCTTTCTCCTCCTGCCTTCAGTCTTTCCCAGCATCAGGGTCTTTTCCAATGAGTCCATTCTTCACATCAGGTGGCCAAAGTATTGGAGTTTCAGTTTCAACATCAGTCTTTCCAATGAATATTCAGAACTGGTTTCCTTTAGGATTGACTGGTTTGATCTCCTTTCAGTCCAAGGGACTCTCAAGAGTCTTCTCCAACACCCCAGTTCAAAAGCATCGATTCTTCGGTGTTCAGCTTTCTTTATGGTCCAACTCTCACATCCATACATGACTACTGGAAAAACCATAGCTTTGACTAGACAGACTTTTGTCTGCAAAATAATGTCTCTGCTTTTTAATATACTGTATAGGTTGGTTATAACTTTCCTTCCAAGGAGCAAACATCTTTTCATTTCATGGCTGCTGTCACCATCTGCAGTGATTTTGAAGCCCCCAAAAATAAAGTCTGTCACTGTTTTGTTTCCCCATCTATTTGCCATGAAGTGATGGGACCAGATGCCATGATCTTAGTTTTTTTGAATGTTGAGTTCTAAGCCAGCTTTTTCACTCTCCTCTTTCACTTTCATCAAGAGGCTCTTTAGTTCCTCTTTGCTTTCTCCCATAAGAGTGGTATAATCTGCATATCTGAGGTTATTGATATTTCTCCCGGCAAACTTGATTCCAGCTTGTGCTTCATCCAGCCTGGCATTTCTCATGATATGCTCTGCATATAAATTAAATAAGCAGGGTGACAATATACAGCCTTGACGTACTCCTTTCCCAATTTGGAACCAGTCTGTTGTTCCATGTCCAGTTCTAACTGTTGTTTCCTGACCTACATACAGATTTCTCAAGAGGCAGATCAGGTAGTCCAGTATTCCTGTCTCTTGAAGAATTTTCCACAGTTTATTGGGATCTACACAGTCAATGGCTTTGACATAGTCAACAAAGCAGAAGTTTTTCTGAAACTCTCTTGCTTTTTCTATGATCCAGTGGATATTGGCAATTTGATCTCTGATTCCTCTGGTTTTCTAAATCCAGCTTGAACTTCTGAAGTTCTCGGTTCACGTACTGTTGAAACCTAGCTTGGAGAATTTTCAACATTTCTTTGCTTGTGTGTGAGAAGAGTGGAAACAAAAAGTCCTGTCATAGGCTACAACTGTCCCAGCCTGGGGCATAGCCACATGAACTTAACAGAACAGAGGTCAGGCAGAGGCAGGAGACTTCCCACCACACTTGTTTCCCATGTGGCAGAGAAGCGGCTGAGAATCTGTCTGAAGCACTTACCAGAGTGTGTCTGTACTGGGCTGAGGAACAAGGAAGGTGACAGGGCAAGCCACTTTGCGGCCATTGAAAATCTCAGCCATACTTCAGAATTGCCTATGGCCCCAATGGGAACTAAGACCAAGGCATATGTATAATGGCTACCAGGTCCTATGACTAAAATGGGATAGCCCAGATCAGGACTGAACAATGATTGTCCAGCAGGACAAGCACATCCAGGTGGACCCCCGTATTCCAGAAAACCAGAGAATGCTGATGGCATCATTACCAAGACTCAGATTCTTCTCTACCCCTTTGAAACCATGCTATAGGGATGATGAAGGGGATTCTCAGAGAATCCAGGAGTTTTTATCGGAAAGAGTTGGAACACTGCTATTTAAAGCATCTTTCTAAATGACCAGACAGAACTTGGACTAGTTTTAGATAGGGATATCCTCACTAACAAGAAGGTAGTGGCTTAAGAGAAAGGATCAGATTGTTTTCTGATATAGTAAACAAAGTACGTTTTTTCTTCATATCCAAGGTGCAGTGTAAGTTAAATATCATAAAAGCATTACACAGTTTGCTACCTTTTATTGGATGTTTAATATAAGCCTGGCCTGATGGACCCCAAAGTCAGTAGCCTTAAATACCACACCCCATTGCCTGTTTAACAACAGAAAACAAGAGATGCATTACAACCCAAGAGCTGTAGGAGTACCTATGCTGGATTCATAGAAATACCTTCAGTTACATAGACTTAGGCATGGGGACAGGGGAGTAAAATAAATATGTCTTTAAACACAAACATCTGGAAAGATATCAAATACATGTCTGAGAGTGTCCAAAGCAGGAGGAAGTTCAGAAGAGTTATTACCAACCTTCCACATGCTATCCCTGGAGCCTGGAATTCTATCTGGAGGGATGGGGCATCCTGGGGGAGGCATCATGAGGTTGAGGTACCCAGGTCTTCATGGAAGCCCACAGCAGAAGGACCTGCTTTTGCTGCCACTGACAATTCCCCAACACAGCCTTCTAGCACCGTAGCCTACACTAGGCTTCTCACTCATGCAGAAATAGAGTCACTCTGAAAAAACAGATTATTTTTATCTTTAGGAGAATACATGAGAGCAGGCCATTCATGATTTTAGAATTGCTATCCCTTAACTCTCTCAAATAGCTCCCTCTCTACCAATTAAAAAATATTATTAAATTAAAAAAGAAGTTTCATTCTACAAGTAGGGTTAAAAGACTTACTATGTGAATTCCAGATTAATATATAAAGTGGGGGAAATCACACTGAAATATAATCAGTATATAAGCATAAGCAGGTTTCTCATATTCTGTCTCTAATTCACTGTGGTAGAAAGAGTGAAGAAAGTAAGATGCTAGTGGGAATCCTGCAGAGAAGAGAGGAAGGGTGGTATCAAGACAGCAAATATTTCAACTTTATTTTCTTTTCCAGTGCTATTCCCAGCTTACTTTCAGTTGAGCCAAAGCAGAAAGAAACTGCCACAGTCACATATTTGGAAGACTCAACTATGCTTGATTTACTGGTTTTGTTTTTTAACATTGAATCCCATCATTCAAAAGAAACTGTAATCCCAGAAAAGTATCACAGTATTTAAAAGTAATCTTTTAACTTCCTCCTTACTTTTTCTATAACTTTACTTAGTATCAAATTTCCTATCAAGTTTTGGAGAGGCACATAAGACATCATCTCAAATGTCAAGGGTTTCACTATGACAATATCCAAGAACCCAGTGTTCCTCCATAAATGTGAAAGACTATATATGGACCAAGGAATTGTGGAAGACAAACCCACGGGATTCAATTCAAGTCTTCTTACTAGAGGAAGAATGAAGAAATCCAAAACCATTTGGAGAAAGTACATCTTTCCAGTTTAGCTGGGATGCATTCACAGACTGGGAAGGAAACACGGAATTTTCCTTTTGATGCTGTGACCTCCCATCTGTAACTAGTTTCATGTTGGGTAACATGTTTTCCATGGGACTGGTCATCTCTCTTGCCCTGCCAACTTCTCCTATTCACCTGGGATTACATCTAGAAAAATATGAAGAATAAGCTCGTCATTAATAAGGTAAACACTATAGCTACAAAGCAGGGAGTTTTAAACAAGGATCTTTAACGAACAGAAATTTCATATTATTTCTGTGTTAAAGGATGATGGTCTGTTATATTCATTATATTTAGTTTCCTTTAATTACATGTTTAATTATATTAATATATAAATTATTTTTATTTTTTGCAATTAAAAATTTTCTGTTTATAACATAGAAAAATAATCCCTAGTATGGTCAGGAAAACAATTAAAACATAAAATGGGAAAACAGAGAAAAGTATAGTTATATGTCTATGGGAACCCTGAAATAGAACCATCACTCTAACTAATCATTAAAGAATAAATTAATAACACCTTCTTGGCCCTGAAAGGAGATTTTAAGAGATAGATTCATCAGGTGGTTTTCTGACTTTCGGGGCTTCCCTGGTAACTCAGACAGTAAAGCGTCTGCCTGCAATGCAGGAGACCTGGGTTCAATCCCTGGGTTGGGAAGATTCCCTGGAGAAGGAAATGGCAACCCACTCCAGTTGTCTTGGATGGAAAATTCCATGTATGGAGGAGCCTGGTAGGCTACAGTCCATGGGATCACAAACAGTCGGACACAACTGAGTAACTTCATTTTTTTTTTTTTTTTTTTGGTGGCTCAGATGGTAAAGAATCCACCTGCAATGCCGGAGACCCAGATTTGACCCCTAGATCAGGAAGATTCCCTGGAGAAGGGAATGGCAACCCTCTTCAGTATTCTTGCCTAGAGAATTCCACAGACTAAGGAGCCTTGTGGACTGTAGTGCATGGCATTCCAAGGAGTCGGACATGATGAGAAACTAACACTTTTTTGGCTTCTAAATAGCTAATCTTTATTTTCCATGCAACAAATGCAAAATGGTATATATGTGACCTGGTAGTAGTCTGAGGAAACCATGACTAAACTGCACAGATGTGAACTTTCTATTTAAAAATGTATCAGCAGACGTTACTGTTTCCAAGGGTGTTGGCTTTCAGTCGTTAACATTACTTAGGAACTATTAAAGTGCTGATTTAGCATTCTGTTTAAAATGGTCAGTGGGTTTTTCAGGTGTGAGCATAGTGGAACACTCTGAACTATACCATGATATGTTTAACAATAGCCAACAAATCATACATTGTGCATGAAATCATGACTAGCAACGGCTACATATTTTTTAATATAATTTTTTGAAATCCTAGATGCCCTCTGTACCTAACATATACCATATTACTTTCCAAATGTGAAATACTCTTCTTTGAAACTAGAAAACTGACGAAATAGTTTGTAAGGTTTGCCTTTTAAATTAATAGAAAATTTCTTTTTCTGAAGTTCACTTTCTTATCAGCATTTTAAATTTAAGATGTATTTCATTTTCCATGGAAAAAAATTTAGAACATTCTCTATCTAAAATGTCAGTGTATTGGTATAAAGTATAAATTCTTAATTTAAATTACCTTATAATTCACAAGGTTATCAGAACTTCAGTGGTATTTTTAAAATTAAGACTAAATGTACAAGGTAAATAATCCAGAAAAAAACCTGATTATTTTAAGCCACATATTTTAAACTTCAGAGCAATAGTTAATTATATTTTACCTTCTAAGTATAACTAAAATCATATTTTAGCATAATTTTGAAAAATAAATATTTTACATTAGAATTATTTCACATCCATGCCTATAGAATAGCTTCTTTACAATGATTTTCATAACATGGTAGAGCTTTTCAAAAATCCTGTTAAGATTCTAGTTGTGATAAAAGAAATTCAAATCTACTCTTTTATCTAAAATATAATTTATAATTTTAACACATTAAGGAACACTAGAAGTTTAAGGAAATATTTTGTAATCTCCAGGAATCTTATTTTAAACATATTTAAAACACGGGGGGGAAAAACAACTGCAATTGGTACATTATTTTTTTTTTCACTATATAAACAATAAGCCAGTCAGGATTTTTTGTTTGTTTTGTATTGTAAGTATCTCTGAAACACCAGAGCTTCTTTAATGTATAAATATTAGGAAGGATTAATAACTATTAAAATTGTGTACTTATTTTTGTTTGTTGGTATTTATCTACAAAGCTGGAGAGAAGTAGATTTCTTACTCCTGTTGAGAGTGGAAATGTTCTTGAGAATGAGAAATAGTTTACTAAATGGTTACCACGGAAGATCATTTATTTTAAGAATAACCTAAATCCAGAATGCTTCAGGATAGGGCAAAGGCAAATTTTGAAAGGAAATAGTCACAGTGTTAATTTAGATCTGGTATTTAAGTGTGAACACAGAATCAATTTCTGCCCATACCTTTTACTGATACTAATTAATGATCATCACTCTTCCTTCAATAAAATTTGAGGGAAAAGCTGATGCATTCCTTAGTATTTGCGGTTATATTTATTATCCAACTGCTTTGTGTTGGATGAGTGGGAATTCCTAAGAGGCTTCATCTATCTGCCTGACTTTCATATAACTAAACACAAGCTTATATTCTAAAATTTTGATAGACTCCTTCAAAATATTTCAGCTTTATCTATAAAACAATAGGAATGATGTAATAATATTTACCTTATAGAGTGAAGATTAAATGAAATGACTCAGTGCCTGGCATAAAGACTCAAAAACTGTTAAGCTGAGTTTTTTCCCTTCTATCCTATAAGAATTGGAACATGTTACAGTAGATACTACCTTATCTCAAAGCCTAACACAGCACACCATTAACAGGCATTTTATTGGTATTTTACATTACTTAATAATATGGAGAAATTATATGGAGAAAAGTATTTTCACTGTTTGCTGTTAGTAGGATCAATAAACACTCTTTGATTCAATTAACAGGAATCCTTACAGAAGTAAAATGACTTAGAGATTCTATTCATTACCTAATAAATTTATAGTAGTGATAATTTATAAGATTAATGTAATATTTTCCAAGTTTCTAATATCCAAAGTTAATATATACTTTCCTAGTTTGTGTTTATAAATTCTGGATTTGTTTCTGAAGAATAAAAAATGCTCCTGTAAAACAGATGACATACCTATTTAGAGTTATGGACCCTAAATTCTACAACAAATTATTTCATAAGTACGTATAACTGTAAATAGCAACCCATGATTTATTAGGGGCAGTTTCTTCTAGTGCGCCTTCCCATGCAGCTAAAAATTTACTGCTCCCTAACCCAGACATTAGTTTTCACCCTTGGTTGTTAGGACTTTTCATAAGCTTGTGCTTTTCAAGAAAGAGAGACAGAGAGGGAGAGAAAGGGAGGTGGCAGGGGTGTAGGGAGTGAAGGAGGAAGGAAGGATAGAAAGAGCAGTTTCTCCTTTATCAGTTCCTCTCAAAATGTGTGCCTATGGCTTGGGATTTCTAGTGAATCTGTTTCAAGTCCCAGATATCCTCTCTAACAAAATGGATTGATCTCTGTGCATTCTCCAGGAGACTAATATACTACCAAGTGGGATTATACATATAAAAGTATAGGAAGAGAATTAAAGACAGGAACAAGTACTTTTAAAAAATAAAGAATGTACAAATACAGTAGTTCTCTGGAGGGCAAAATACCATTTGTAGTTCCAAATAAATGTGTAACTCAGACCATGCCTACACTTGACATACTAGTATAATTTTCTCCCTGTGATTAATTCTTCAAGCCTCCATTTTATCCAGATAACTTTCTATAATCTCTAGTTTAACTGTGCCTTAGAGAATTTTCTGCTGCTAAACTGTCACTTGGCGAACCATTGGCATATAACCAAACATCCCAGGTTATGCACTAATGCGCAGAACGCCTTCATCTCTGTACAGCACTGTATATCCTTGACCAAACCACACTCTCCAACTTCCATTCTTCCTAAGGCTTCCTCTGTCTTTTGGCAACTTGGAATGTATCTTCAGGTAACGCTGTGTTATCTCTACCTTCTGAATGGCATACTGATTATCTTGCACTAACTCTAACCAGTGTTCTCTGATGACATGACTTCCCTTTCATCTCTCTCACATGTGGGCTGCTTTCCCAATACCTTACAGTTTTAGGTTGAACTTTCCATGTTCCAACCATTTCTCCCCCTACACACTCCAAAAACATCATTAATTTGAATCTTATTGCATGAGTTTTTGCCACAAATTAATGCTGCTTAACTGCTGTTTTCTGCTGACCTCCTGCTCAGCCTTTTCAATCATTGATGACTTTAGTATTGACTTATTCTTTCTCATTACCTTGTCCTGTTTTTCTGCTTGGTAAATTGAACATTCACAAGGAGGACCCATCTGACCTCTAGTGTCTCTTTTCTTAATTTCCTCTCAATTAATACTATTTTCCTATTCACTTCATACCTCAGCCACTCACTCTCATGCTCATCTCTTCGTTTTATCAACAACTATATGTTGATTTCAAACACCCTCATTCTCTGTTATTTTTTATCCTTCTACCTCCCTTAATTAGTCAAAAATGCATCAACTTTTTTCGTCAAGATTTCTGTTGGTCCTGTCACTTTCCCCACTATTCACAATGTCATGTCCTGACATTTCTCCTTAACTAGGCTATATTTCAAAGTCCATTATTTTAATGAAACTTTCTGAATACTTTAGACTTACCTCCTTGTCTCTCTATCTGCCCTCCTTACCTTGTAACATCTCACCTCTAATTGAATGCAACAATCTGTTTTTCCCCATCTATATCTGATTAATGATTAATATGGACAAAATTACAGAGACCTGCTAACAAGTTTCATGTAGATTTAGGAACACAAATAACTACTCAACACTATTAACTAATTCCATCATATTCTCTATCTTCGAACTTCTAAACCGCATCTTAATTCAACCTACCTAATTACTTCATTTCAGTAATCGAAGGTTAAATAGAAAGATTCAAATGTGAGCTCCCTCACTTTCTGAAACCCACAGATAAAACATCCTTTTTGTATCTGTATCCACGTTCTCTGCCTTTCACTTGCTGATGTAGTTCGAAACCCTTCCATGTGTATTCCCTTCCAAGAAACGAATTTCCACAATGGTCCCTCCTAGCGGTATATCATAAATTTCTCTGCTCTATTTTAAAATTCTTAACGTATAATTCTAGTGTCTTTCTTCTGGCTCTGCACCATTATTTTCAGCCTCTCATGGCAAAATTTCTTGAGTCTGTGTTCACTTAGTCCAGATCTTTCCTTCCTGTTTTTTCTCAGCCACCCCAACTAGACTTTCACTCCCTTCATTCCATGATTATAGAAGACATTGTTGGCGCCACAGTCACACTGGTCATTTTTATGCTTTCATCTTACTTGGATTTATAAGCAGCATCCAAGGCAGATGACCACTCTCTTTTTTAAAATCAGTTTTTGGGTTGTCCAAGATTCTGAGAAGCTTCTTTCTCCCAAATTTATTCCTATAAATTTCTCTTTCTTAGCGTTCTGAGAAAGTTGGTTCTTCTGCCTAAGACTAGCTTGTAAATGTTGGAGTGCCTGAGGATAGGTTCTAATTTAACCTTGTTCATCTGCGCTGATCTCCCTAGAGGATGTCATCAGTGACAAAGAATTAGACTTACATTCTTGGAAAATAGGCACTCACTTTTGCAAATAAGTTTTTTTTGCCCTTTTTTATTGAGGTAAAATTAATATATAACATTATAAAAGTTTCAGATGTACACTGTTGTAATTAGTCCTCTGTACATTACAAAGTGATTATTACTTTTTAATAATTACCATCCATCATCATACAGTTGACCCCTTCCTCCGTTGCAGCCATTCTCCCCACCATTAACTACTACTGCTACTGCTGAGTCACTTCAGTCGTGTCCGACTCTGTGCGACCCCATAGACGGCAGCCCACCAGGCTCCCCCGTCCCTGGGATTCTCCAGGCAAGAACAGTGGAGCAGGTTGCCATTTCCTTCTCCAATGTATGAAAGTGAAAAGTGAAAGTGAAGTCGCTCAGTCCTATCCGACCCTTAGCAACCCCATGGACTGCAGCCTTCCAGGCTCCTCCGTCCATGGGATTTTCCAGGCAAGAGTACTGGAGTTATTACAAAATGATGGCTATATTAACCCTGTGCTGTACAATATATCCTTGTTGCTTATTTATTTTATATATAGGAGTTTGTACCTCTTAATGCCATGACCCTATCTTGCCCCTTTCCTCTCCCCACTGGTATATCCACTAGTTTGTTTTCTGTATCTGTGAGTATGTTTCTTTTTTATTATATACATTTGGATTTTTTATTTTTTAATTTCCACATTTGAGTGATAACATATAGTATTTAGCTGACTGGCTTATTTCACTAAACATATTATCTTAGGTCCATTCATATTCTTGTAAGTAGCATTTCATTCTTTTTATGGCTTGGTAATATTCCATTGTATGTGTCCATATGCATATACCAAAATATATTCACACAAGAATTGTATATAAATATAGTATATACCTTTACACATATTGTATATACATATACAGTATACTGCATCTTCTTTATCCATTCATCTGAAAATAAACACTTAGGTTGCTCCCATATCTTGTCAATTGTAAATAATGTTGATGTAAACCTTGGGTAGATGTATCTTTTCAAATTAGTGTGTTTGTTTTTTCAGATATATACCCAAACGTGGAGATTTCGGGTCCAATGGTAGCTATTTTTAGCTTTTTGAGAAACCTCCATATGGTTTTCCACAGTGGTTGCACCAGTTTACATTCCCACCAACAAGAGTGTACAAAGATTCCCTTTTCTCCACATTCTTGCAACATTTATTACTTGTGGGGTGTTTTTTTTTGGGGGGGGTGGTGGTGATAGCCATTCTAACAGGTGTAAGGTGATACAGTTTCGTTTTGCATTCCTTTGATAATTTGTGATGTTGAGCATCTTTTCATGAACCCATTGGCCACCTGTATGTTTTCTTTGGGAAAACATCTGTTTAGATCTTCTGCCCATTTTGTGGGGGGGAGGTTTCCCTGATAGCTCAGCTGGTAAAGAATCCACCTGCAATTCAGGAGACCCCAGTTCGACTCCTGGGTCAGGAAGATCAGCTGGACAAGGGATAGGCTACCCCCTCCAGTGTTCTTGGGCTTTCCTGGTGACTCAGATGGTTAAGAATACGCCAGTAATACAGGAGTCCTGAGTTCGATCCCTTGGTTGGGAATATCCCCTGGAGAAGAAAACGGCTACCCAATACATTATCCTGGCCTGTAGAATTCCATGGACCCATTTTTTAATCAGACTTTTTTTCTGAGCTGTATGAGTTCTTTACATAATTAGGAAATCAATCCCTTATTGGATATATGCTTTAAAAATATTTTCTCTCATTTTGTTAATAGTTTCCTTTGCTCTGCAGAGGCTTTTTAGTTTGATTTAATTCCAGATATTTATTTTCTGTGTCCTTTGGTGTTTGGTGTCAAATCTAAAATTGTTTCCTTTAAAATACACAGATGTATTTTCTTTTATCAAGAATTTAACTTTTCAGAATAGTTTTAAAAATAGCTGTGTTGAAATATAATTCACATACCATAAAATTTACTCATTTTAAGTGTACAGTTCAATGTACCCTCATAGAGTTGTACAGTCATTATAATCTATTTATAGAATATCTTCATGTTCCAGAAGAGAAACTGAGCATTGACTGTCACTCCTTACTGTCCCCGACCTCTAGCTCTAAGCACTTGCTAATCAACTTTTTATCTGTATTGATTTGCCTATTTGGACACTTCATATCAGTGGAAACATATGAGTTGTCATCTTTTGTGACTTTTTTTTCATTTAGCATAATGTTTTCAAGGTTCATTCATGTTTAGCATGTATCAGTACATCATTCCTTTTTATTGCTAAATTATATTCATTTGTCCATATATTAATATATATTTGGCCATTTGGGTTTTTTCCACTTTTTTACCCATTATGAATAATAATGTTATGAAAATCCATGTGTAAATTTTTTGCGTGGACATAGTTTTATTTTGTCTTTGGTCTGTATGTAAGAGTGGAATTGCTGGATCATATAATAACTGTATGTTTAACTTTTGAGTGGAAGTCAAACTGGTTTCTACAGCATCCAAACCATTTTTACATTCCCACCAGCAATGCATGAAGTTTCCAATTTCTCCATATCCTTGCTAATACTTGTTATTATTTGTCATTTTGATTTTTGTCATCCTAGTGGAAATGAAGTGTTGTCACATTGTAATTTTTATTGTGTTTATTAACGGCAAATGATGTTGAACACCTTTTCATTGTTTTTCTTTTTCAAAAAAAATTATTCAAACTGTTGGACTATTTAAAATTTGGGTTTTTTTTTATCATCAAGTTTTAAGTTTCTTTTTTATGTTCTTTATACAGGTCCTTTATCAGATATATGATTTACAAATATTTTCTACCAGTCTGTAGTTTTGCTTTTCGCTTTCTTGACAAGAATTTTAAGTAGAGTTATTTTATAGTTTTACCAGTGTCACCATCAATTTATAGGCCAGTAAACAAACATTCCAAAATATACTGTACTAAAACAGAAAAACAATTATTTTTCTTTGTATACCTCATGTTACTTTTACAAGGTTACAGGGCAATAGCTAGGAGTAGAGGGTTGCTTCATGTTCATACTCAACTAGAGAATATCTGGGTGTTGAGATTTAATATGAGCTTTGTATTTGTTTTATGTTTCACTGAATTTCCTAGTAAGAAAAGGAAAGACTTCAGAACTGGTGGTAGTTTTTCACTTATAGTGAAAACTTGAACAAATATAAAAGCAGGCATAATCTGTTGCTAACCATGGGGGAATTCCTATGTATGTACTCAGTTGAACATGAGGCCAGGGGACGAAAAGCACAAAAAGACTAGCTCACTGTAAGTGTTCAGTAAGTGACGGTTACGTGGATGAATGAATCAATGATAGTATGTGATTTAGATTCCTTAGGGCCCTAGGATTCTACTAGGTGAAACTGCGTGACCTTGAAAATACCTATCTAAAATTAATGTGGACTTGGGGAACAAAAGACATTTCCATGGCAACCTGGAGTGTCATAAATGAGTAAATTGTTTAACAGTTACACAGAATGAGACTTTATTTTCTGAAAACTTTGGTCTGGGCACTTAAAAATTTTTACCTTTTCTCCCATTCTGAAGGCTGTCTTTTCACCTTGCTAATAGTTTCCTTTGATGTGCAGAAGCTTTTAAGGTTAATTAGGTCCCATTTGTTTATTTTTGATTTTATTTCCAGTATTCTGGGAGGTGGGTCATAGAGGATCCTGCTGTGATGTATGTCAGAGAGTGTTTTACCTATGTTCTCCTCTAGGAGTTTTATAGTTTCTGGTCTTACATTTAGATCTTTAATCCATTTTGAGTTTATTTTTGTGTATGGTGTTAGAAAGTGGTCTAGTTTCATTCTTTTACAAGTGGTTGACCAGATTTCCCAGCACCACTTGTTAAAGAGATTGTCTTTAATCCATTGTATATTCTTGCCTCCTTTGTCAAAGATAAGGTGTCCATATGTGCGTGGATTTATCTCTGGGCTTTCTATTTTGTTCCATTGATCTATATTTCTGTCTTTGTGCCAGTACCATACTGTCTTGATAACTGTGGCTTTGTAGTAGAGCCTGAAGTCAGGCAGGTTGATTCCTCCAGTTCCATTCTTCTTTCTCAAGATCGCTTTGGCTATTCGAGGTTTTTTGTATTTCCATACAAATTGTGAAATTATTTGTTCTAGCTCTGTGAAGAATACTGTTGGTAGCTTGATAGGGAGTGCATTGAATCTATAAATTGCTTTGGGTAGTATACTCATTTTCACTATATTGATTCTTCCAATCCATGAACATGGTATATTTCTCCATCTATTAGTGTCCTCTTTGATTTCTTTCACCAGTGTTTTATAGTTTTCTATATATAGGTCTTTAGTTTCTTTAGGTAGATATATTCCTAAGTATTTTATTCTTTCCGTTGCAATGGTGAATGGAATTGTTTCCTTAATTTCTCTTTCTGTTTTCTCATTATTAGTGTATAGGAATGCAAGGGATTTCTGTGTGTTGATTTTATATCCTGCAACTTTACTATAGTCATTGATTAT
>NW_011494883.1:1109715-1110580 GCF_000754665.1 Bison bison bison
AATTTTGTCAAAGGCTTTCTCTGCATCTATTGAGATAATCATATGGTTTTTATTTTTCAATTTGTTAATGTGTTGTATTACATTGATTGATTTGCGGATATTGAAGAATCCTTGCATCCCTGGGATAAAGCCCACTTGATCATGGTGTATGATCTTTTTAATGTGTTGTTGGATTCTGATTCCTTCAGAATGGGAGAAAATAATAGCAAATGAAGCAACTGACAAACAACTAATCTCAAAAATATACAAGCAAGTCCTACAGCTCAACTCCAGAAAAATAAACGACCCAATCAAAAAATGGGCCAAAGAACTAAATAGACATTTCTCCAAAGAAGACATACAGATGGCTAACAAACACATGAGAAGATGCTCAACATCACTCATTATCAGAGAAATGCAAATCAAAACCACTATGAGGTACCATTTCACACCAGTCAGAATGGCTGCAATCCAAAAGTCTACAAATAATAAATGCTGGAGAGGGTGTGGAGAAAAGGGAACCCTCTTACACTGTTGGTGGGAATGCAAACTAGTACAGCCACTATGGAGAACAGTGTGGAGATTCTTTAAAAAACTGGAAATAGAACTGCCTTATGATCCAGCAATCCCACTGCTGGGCATACACAGTGAAGAAACCGGAAGGGAAAGAGACACGTGTACCCCAATGTTCATCGCAGCACTGTTTATAATAGCCAGGACATGGAAGCAACCTAGATGTCCATCAGCAGATGAATGGGTAAGAAAGCTGTGGTACATATACACAATGGAGTATTACTCAGCCATTAAAAAGAATACATTTGAATCAGTTCTAATGAGGTGGATGAAACTGGAGCCTATTATACAGAGTGAAGTAAGCCAGAAAGAA
>NW_011494883.1:1110680-1183645 GCF_000754665.1 Bison bison bison
TGGTACATATACACAATGGAGTATTACTCAGCCATTAAAAAGAATACATTTGAATCAGTTCTAATGAGGTGGATGAAACTGGAGCCTATTATACAGAGTGAAGTAAGCCAGAAAGAAAAACATAAATACAGTATACTAAAGCATATATATGGAATTTAGAAAGATGGTAACAATAACCCGGTGTACGAGACGGCAAAAGAGACACTGATGTATAGAACAGTCTTATGGACTCTGTGGGAGAGGGAGAGGGTGGGAAGATTTGAGAGAATGACATTGAAACATGTAAAATATCATGTAAGAAATGAGTTGCCAGTCCAGGTTCGATACATGATACTGGATGCTTTGGGCTGGTGCACTGGGACGACCCAGAGGGATGGTATGGGGAGGGAGGAGGGAGGAGGGTTCAGGATGGGGAACACATGTATACCTGTGGCGGATTCATTTTGATATTTGGCAAAACTAATACAATTATGTAAAGTTTAAAAATAAAATAAAATTTAAAAAAAAATTTTACCTTTTGTAAAATCTAGCTGTGGTAATTAATCTTCTGGGTAGTTCATGCAAACTAAAAGACTTCCTTGGTGGTGAGAATTTCCAGAAATGCTGCAATTCAGGGGGATATTGGAGCAAGATGAAAGTGGTATGAATGGTCTTTGTGAGGTCTCAAGGCCAGGTTAGAATCAGGGGCCAGTTTGGTACATGTGGGATGCTCCTGAGTGATACTGCATTAATTAAAGGGATCAAATAAATACTTTCTGTGCATATTCTTAAACATAATACTTTCAATGATATAAAACCTCCACTGGTAATAATGTAGTAAGAAAAATGGTCCTCGTACATTATATCCATTCCTTAAAGTCTTTGATGTTCCATACCAAATGTCCCTTGAGAACATAGTATTTGGGAAAAAATCATCTTCTAAAGTTATTTTATAAAAATTATCTGTTACTTTTGGTATCTTTTAGTGAATCTTAGATAACATGTAGTTATGTTGCTGAAACACTGATATTATAAGAAAAAATGTTTTGAGGAGGCTTGCCATCCTTCTGAGACTGATGTGAGTAAAACGAGTAACAGAATATCTGTTTGTCTTTGTTCGAAACCATTTCTTATAACTTTTCTTAAACACTGCGAATTTCATTCTATACTGGTCATGTTTCTATTGATTGCCTGGTCACAGACCAAGCAGTGATAAGTTCTAACTAGCCGATGGCATTCCTGAGCATGTCTGATGCAGGGTGAAACGATTCTAGCTCTTTAGTTCTCTAAGAGCTTTGCCCTGAAAATACCTCGGGACAGAAAGACATGAGGCCAAGGCTAAGATAAAAATTGAGGAAGTAATGGGTGTTTTGGGCAAATTAATGCCACCATGCCAATAGACTGATTTTGTTTTTCCCTGACCTCAATAAGTCCTGAAGCTCTGTTCCAAGAGTGTATTTTTGTTGTGCTCAACTGGAACCATTGAAATGTCAGGCTAATAAATGTCACCTCACTAATTTGTCTGGATGTAGCTATAAAATTCATTGAAACTGAGTCAAATCAAGAATTGTTGAATTTAACTGAAGTGTGTACATTATAGGATTTAAATTGTTATTGCTCAAATACATTTTCCATTAGTATAGTTTGCTTTATAATAGGGTCTCAATTTATATTGTGTTAGCCTCCCTTTTATAAGGGGATTTGATTTTAGTATTACTGGGAAGAGACAATGTCAATTAAGAAGGATATTTTTTGTCTTCAGTTTTTGGAAATTTTGATGGCAAAAAAAATTGCTTTTAGTGATATGGTTCTTACTTATGGTTCTTATAGTTACTCAGTAGATTAACTGAGCTAATACTGAAAGCAGACAGTATTGATACTAACACTATTATAGTATATTTAATATTATAGATATACTATTATAGAATATTAGTAATGTTATAAACTGTTCCCTTACTAAGGGAATAGTATCTTTATCCTCTCCAATAATATGGAAATAAAATATATTGCTACCAAAAAAAAAAAAAAATAGAATGTTAGCAGAAAAAGTCTTAGAGCTCAGGGTTAATTTAGCTTTGCATATATATGTGTGTGTGTGTGTGTGTGTGTGTGTGTATTTGTATTTTCAAATTAGGTTAAAAATTACATAAAGTGAAATGCTCAGATCTTTACTGTAATCTTTCAGTCTATTTGATGAGGGGATATCAATAAACAGAGTATTTCCATCATTTTGGAAGTCCCCTCTGTCCGTTTCACAGTCAGTCCCCTCAGGAACAACCACTGAATTGACTGCAAAACCCCTGATGTTGGTTTTGATTAATCTAGAATTCATATAGTTGGAATCATACATATGTACCTTTTTTCTGTCTGTTTATTTCATTTAGCATAATATTTTCACAGCTCCACTGTGTGTGTGTGTGTCAGTAACTTACTCCTTTTTATTGCTGAAAAGTGTTCCATTATAGGAATATCCTATAGTTGTTTTTTTTTTTTTTTTAAATCCCTTCTCTTGCTGGTGGTCATCTGGGTTATTTCCAGTGTGGGACTGTTATTAATAAAACTGCCATGAACATTCATGTATAAGCTATTTTTGTATATATATGCTTTCATTTCTCTTGGGGAAAAAGTTAGGAGTGGAATAGTTAGAGGAGTCCTGGGTCAGAGGATAAGTGTATATTTAACTTTTTAAGCAAATGCCAAATGGTTTTTTGAAGTAGTTGTAGCATTTTACCTTCTGACCTGAAATTCAGAATTCCACTTGCTCCAGGTCATTTCAGACTTGGTGTTGTCAACCATTCTTTGCCAGTTTTACCTGTTATGAATATTTTCTTCCAGTTTGTGGCTTTTTATTGAGTCATGCTTTTTTTTAAGAGCAAAAAATTTTAGGTTTTAGATAGTTTAGAAATAAAGCTTTTTTTGTTTTTGTATATAAATCTGTTATTCATCTTGATTCAATTTTCAGTATGATATGAGGTAAATATCAAAGTTTTTTAATCCCTAATGGATAATCAGTGTTTCCATACCATTTATTAAAGAGATTTACCTTTCTCTCTTAATTTAGTTCTATTTTCAAATATCAAGGCTCTGTTTCTAGACTGTTCAGTTCCATTGATCTATCCTTTTGCCAATACCATACCCTTTTGGTAACTATGAAAAGTATGTAAGTGAAAGTCACTCAGTCATGTCCGACTCTTTGTGACCCCATGGACTACACAGTCCATGGAATTCTCCAGCCCAGAATACTGGAGTGGGTAGCCTTACCCTTCTCCAGGGGATCTTCCAAACCCAGGGGTCAAACCCAGGTCTCCTACATTGCAGGTGGATTCTTTACCAGCTGAGCCACAAGGAAAGCCCAAGAATACTGGAGTGGGTAGCCTATCCCTTCTCCAGCGGATCTTCCTGACCCAGGATTCCCTGATAGCTCAGCTGGTAAAGAATCTGCCTTTAATGCAAAAGTTACCTTGGTAACTATAGCTATATAAAGAGGCTTAAAATTAGGTGGCATATATTTCTCCTTTTATTTCTAAGGCTATTTCAAGCTTTTTTTTTTTTTTTTTTTTTTTTTTTTTTGCATTTTTTGAGCTTTAGCAGGTTATAATTGTTATTTTGTCAATGGTTTCTTTTGCTCTATAGGATCTTTTTAGTATCATGTATTTTCATTTGTCTTTTTTTGTGTTTGTCTTGCTTCTGTTGTTAAATACTATTTTAGTTATTTTTCATCCTTTACCTTTTAATATACATTTTTAATTGCCTTGCCAACTTAAAAAAATCTTTAATGGATTTTAATTGTGATTGCATTTAATCTATAAATATATTTGGAGGGACCAGATATGTTAACACCATTGAGTCCTCTGATTCATAAAGGTAGTATTTATTTATTTGTTTGTTTGTTTAGTTTTCTCTAATTTCTGTCAGGAATGTTTTATAGTTTTCAGTGGGTCAATCTTGTTCATCATTTGTTAATATTTATAAATTTAGGAAAATATTTAGAAATATTTTTAAATATTTGGTGTTTTGATGCTATTATAAAATATTTAAATTTTTATTTTCAAGTAGTTTATTTTTAACTTACTTATTTTGGATAGTGAGTTTATGCTTTGCCATATTACTAAATTTGCTTATTACTTTTTGTGGTATTCTTAAAGACTCCTTAGGATTTTCTTTGTATACAATTATGTCATCTGAAAATAAAGACAGTTTATGTCTTTGTAATCTCTATAAGCTGTTTCTTCCTCTTGTTTTACTGCAGTAACGGGGACCTCTATTTGAATATTGTTTTAGATCTTTCTTTTATTATGGGAAGAATATAATTTTCTTCTCTTGGGTCAACAGTAGCAGAGACTATTGTCAGTTGGGATGGGGGGAGCTTATGTCCCTTATGTAGCGTGGGAAGCATGGCCATGTATATCTGAGATTGGTAACATGAAAATCCTGTGTAATCCAGCCAAGTGCAGGGAATGATCCGTTTTTCTTTCTTTTCTCTAGCTGGAGTTAATTCTTCTTTCTTTGTTTTACAGATATAACAAAAAACCTAAAGTAATTATTCATTTAGTTGTACATGTATACTTTTTCCCTCAAAAAATAAAAGTTTTCCATGTGAAGGTCTTTTTGTGAGATTTGACTTTTTTGTGAGATCTATCTAATTGCTAAGCTTTTCCTTCATTGGAAGCCTTCAAAAGTCAATTAAGCCACTTTGGTCAATGACTCTGGAAGTTGTCATCTCAAATACTTATATAGGGCAATATAACCTTTGAAAAATTGGCCATCTTTGAACCTGTTTCCTCATCTCTCTGAAAAAAAGAAAGAATAATAGAATACTTTCATTAAGTCATAATATTATAGAAATATTTATATAGTTAGTGCTTTGATGGAGAACAGAGTTACAGAGAGTTATCTTCTGGTATTTATCTGGTTCAGTACCTATGTCAGAGACTTAAGTAATGGTTTGTATGACAGTTATCTCAATAATCAACTTCTAAGATGTTTATTTGTAGTTTTAATTTGTATGAATTTAGTTATCAATTGCTACATTTGCTTGAATAGAAAACAAAACTTTTTACAAAGCTATGTAAAGGCATAGCTAGAAAGGATTCTTATAAATCTTTCTCGAACATATTTTTAGTTCAAATTCATAGTGTATTTATTTGGATCTTTATAATATTGTTACTCTATGTAGAAGTAGGTTTAATGCTTTACCTGTTTTTGTTTCAGTATTTTCAAATTTAGTTTAGACATTTAAGTATTTGAAATTGCTAAAGTGGAGTCAATTAATATTTAAGTATATAATTATTGTTCGTCAGTCTTTCTAGTCAATAATTTTAGATGAGATACTTGCTACTAACTGTAATCTAGTACTGTGGGTTTGTTTCCTTTCTATTAGTGACATTGCTGTTTCATATGCCTCCAAAGCAGGGTCCTGAAGTGCTATTTAGTGTTCCTAAGCACATAAAGGCTGTGCTGTGATACACAGAAAATGCATGTGTTGAATAAACTTTATTTGCCATGAATTATATTGCTATTAGCTATGAATTCAATGTTAATAAATGAACAATATATATTAAATAAGGTATTTTCAAAGAGAAGCATAATAAAACAAGAATATGTATTGATCAGATGGTGAAAATATTGTGACCGGAGGCTTACAGAAACCAAATTCTTTATTTCCCCTAGGAGCAATGATTCATTGTTTGCTAATTAGTGTTTGCAGCAACTTTATAGGTTGTAACTTCCATGGATAACCAGAATTGACTCTATAGTTGACCTTTGAACAATGCAGGTGTTTATGTATAATTTATAATCGGCCCTCTGTATCCTTGGATTCAACCAACCATGGACCCCACAGTACTGTAGTGTATGCTGTTGAAAAGTATCTGCACATAAATGGACCCATGCATTTCTAACCCACATAGTTCAAGGGTCAACTGTATTTCAGTTGTGATGGTAACACAGCTTCTGTCTGTAACAATTTACACTGTAATCAAAATATGTAAGTGGTTATTTATTCACACTTTCATCAGCAGTGTCTATAAGGGAACTTTCAAATCTTTGTCATATAGGTTCAAAAAGGTATCTTACTGTTGTTTTAATTTCCTGTCTTGAGTTATATACATCTGTATTGATATGTGTAAATATGTTTGTATGAAGGGTTTGCCCATATCCTTTCTCCATGTTAACAATTACATTATTGGTGTTTTTTCTGGTAAATTTCTAAGGGCACTTAATATACAGTGGAAAATTATCCTTTGTGGTGTTAGTTGAAGATATTTTTTCCTCAGGGTCATGTGTCTTTTATCTTTGAGTAAGGTTATTTTTCTTTGTGTAACCGTAACGACTCTAAGTTTTTGCATAGTGAAGTTTATCAGTCTTCTTTCTGATTTTTGTGCTTTCCTTAGAAAGACTGTCTCTAATAATGGAAATAAATTTTTTTAAGTTTTAATATTTTCTTCCAGTCCTTTTAAATTTTATATTTAGTGTTAAAATATTTGATTCCAGCTTATTTTTTTCTCTTTTTTAAAAATGGCTAGCTGGTTGAAACAACCACTTTTAAAAAAATCTATTTTCTCCATCAATTCAAAATGCCATTTTGGTGTCAATATATCAACTTTCCCTATATACTTAAATGTATTAATTTTGTAAACATATTTCCAATTTTGTAAAGTATACTCGCACAGAAGAGACCAGAAGAGAAATATGTCAATACATTTATACAAAATAAATGAGGTGGTGCCTAAAGAGTGAGCCCAATTGGGCTGGCATATGTTGTTTTCCAAATGTTTTAACCTATCATTTCTGTGGGAGATTCTGAAACCAGTAGAAAATTAATATCAGATGATACTTCAATTCTTAGAGCTTTTGGTTGAAAGTAAAACAAAAGTGTCTTAAATTTACCAGTATAAGTTTTGTGAATTCTCTGTATGCCATTATTCCTAACAGGTCAGTATGGAGAAAAATCATTCAGCACTACATCCCTAACATTCAGGTCCAGTGAAATGGATTCACTTTCCTTAGTTAAGTCTCACATTGTTTGGAAATGCTAGTTTATTACACGAAAATCCACATTAACCTACAAGGCCAGTAATAGCCTGCTAAATATAACAGAGCCCACACATCCCTGTAATTCTACAAATTAATGGTTTCATACATGGAGAGAACCCCTACCATGGTCAAGAAACCCAAATTAGTTATTCTGCCTGCCTTTTCCAAAACTGAGCCATTGAGAAGGTGACAAAGATTAGTGATGTTGAGCACTAATAATGATGATCCTGCTGACAGCCCTCCAATTTTAAAAATAATTAGGTGTTTTTTTTATCCAGTTTTCTGTGCGATGTTAAATGTTCACAGCTTCTTAAATAGCTATGTGACGCCATTCTTGGGAGACATTTAAGACATTACCCTCCCTACGCCCCAAACCCCAGAACCTAACCACAAAGGAAATCGTAACAGAAGTAAGATCTTATGGAAGGTTTTACATAGAGGCTTCCTTAGAACTAAAGTTAGCAATATTCTGACTCATTTTCTGCTGAGCAGCTGTATAGTTGTTGAGGAAACTTAGATTTTCCATACACTTAGTGAGTTCACCAGCATACACAGCAAGACTGAAAGCAGTTCATCACCCCAAGTGTTCTCTGTTAACACAACTGGGAGGGAGAATAATGAAGTAGATCTCTTTTTAGAAATCAACTCCAATTTATAGAGAATAATTTGTTTATCAAATCCTGGTTGATTTTACTACCAGGTTTGTTGGAACTTATGCACCAGTACTTCTTAGTTGGAGACCTGGTGGTTACTTGTGGTTTTGTTAATGGCAGCATCTTTACTTGCCTTGTTATCATACGTATCAGAAAAAAACTTGATATTGACTGTTTGCCACATTACATTAATTTAGGTCTTCTCTTGGGTCAGTTAACAATCTGTCAGAAGCTGCTGAAGGTATTTGCTATTGAAAGCATTTACTGAATCTATATAATGACTGAGATGTTCTCTTTCAAAGTCTCTGAACACTGGATAGAGAAATACCATGTTCTACGCAAATCTTTTCTAGTGTCTTTCCCTCTATGGGATTTGGTGAAGGATGATTAGATGGGATTGAAGGCTATGCACCTTCTTCTCCCAAAGATGGACTCTACGTGGTATTTCAGTTATATACTGCTTTGCTATATAGAGCCCCCAAATCTGGTTTTAATAAATTCATTATTTACAATTTATTATTTTACAATTTATTATTAGCTGATGTTTCTGCCCATTGATGGTACTGGACATTTGAAAATCTAATAATTTTTTACTTGCCGTCTTTCATGTGGCTATAGGCAGATGGTGAGTGGGCCTGGAGTCATCTGAGGGTTCTACTAGACATTCAAGGACTTCTCCCTTCATACACTGAAAGCCTCATCAGTGATGATTGGAACCACGTGGCATTGGTCAAGCAGATCTCTGGGCAGATTTATGAAATCAAGACACGTGACTTAATCCACCTTTAGAAACTTTCTTCTTATCTAACTGTGATTTCAGTCCTGTTCCCCCTGCCCTGAAGTTTTGTGCACTTAAAAGCTATAACCTATTCTGTAAGACCTTTGATGCCTTTTAAATAGGTTGGAAGCGTCACTCTAGAAATACAGTGTGCAAAGTCTTTCATTTTGTTTCAAATTGCACATGCACATTTTTACTAATGCTGCCAACTGAAGCCTTTGACACAATGTTTTTTGAGTGTTTAGAGGTTTATATTTCTTTTTATGGAGAATTAACAAAATTTTCTCATGAGCTCCAGATGGACCTACCCTTTAAAAATTCTTCTAAAAATAAAAACTGCTAACTTTTCTTTTGGTATACTGATAGAAATTAGATTGTAACTGAGTTGAACTTAATTTTTTTATATTCAGTTTTTCTTAATTGTCTCAGTTTTTGCTTGCAAGGAACTGTTACAAAGTCTGAGCTCACTCTGCTCACAGCAGGACAGGCCAATAAATCCAAGCCGAGGTGTTGGGCAAGGAAGGGACTTTATTCAGGAACCAGCTGACTGAGAAAATGGCAGGCTAGCACCTCAAAATAACCATCTTGTCCAGCCCTGGTTGCCAGGTTCTTTTATGGATCAGAGATGGAGGGAGGTGAGGAAACAAAGTAAAAAAGACTTATTCAGTCTTTGCAAATGTCCCCTAGAATGGCAAAACTCAGGCAAGAGGATGTGTTAGTTTTATTTCCTTACAGTCCTTCACAGGTTATCTCCCTTGAGGCAGGCCATTATGTATGCCTACAGTAAAAAAAAAAAAAAAAAAAGCAGCAAGATGAGGGTTAAAGTCTTAGAAGCAGATCCAGCATGAATTCAAAATTAACCCGTCTCGGTTACAGAACCATGTGTACAAATTATTTGTGTCCTCTGAATCTTGAAATCTTGGGTATTTCTATTCTTTGAGACTCATTTGTTTTTGAAGAATTACTGAAAGGCACACTATGGTTCTGACTATAATTTTTTCTTCATGACACCAAGACGACTACTACCTGGAGTAATTTTAAAATTAGATGTAAAGGTGCTGCATCTGTACAATGCAGTATGGGTTTACTGTCGTTACTGGTTCTGAATCATCTGGAAGGAAGGATTTTTGTATGAATTAAGCTGTATGTTTTACCTTTGGGCTGATCATGTCACCTTTGCTACCATTTGGTTTGATACATCTAGCATGTCTAATCTTAACACCTGAAAGTTTAAGGCACTTAACTAGAAAGACAAATGGTATTTCATCTGCCTCTCCAGGCTTTGTCAGATGGGGGAATACATAACGGTAAAAAATGTTTACCAAAGGAAGAATGAAAAATTTCAAGGATGTATTCCCAAACTAGGTTCTAGTGATCACTTTCCTTTGCTAGTTCATTTGTGAGAGTTTTCCTGGATTTGAGCACTTTGGTTAAAAAAAATTTATTAAAAAACTAAAGGCTGTGTTGTGCCAAACTCACTAGCTATTCTATTTTGTGACTGACATTTCCTTGGCCACTGTGTTAGTGCAAGCATGATTTAAGTTAGGCAAAATAGTGTTATTTGCAGAAACTATCTCAATGATGACACACTGGTAGTGAAATAATGGTTTTGAATATAGGCAGTGGACAGAGTTGGATGCGATATGACTCTTTTACTTAGTAACCATCTGACCTTGAACTGGTTAATCTCTCTAGACCTCAATTTTCTCATCTGCAGAATGTAGATAATAAGAGTTCTTACACAAAGTAAGAACTTTGGGCTTCCCTGGTGGCTCAGACGATAAAGCGTCTATCTGTAATACAGGAGACCCAGGTTCAAACCCTGGCTGGAGGAGCCTGGTAGGCTACAACCCATGGGGTCAAAAAGAGTTGGACACAACTGAGCGACTTCACTTTCACTGTTTCACACAAAGTAAATGAGACACACGTGTGCACTGATATCCTCATTTGCCCCTCCAGATCCATTCTCTACCCTTCTCCTCCCTGCTCTCTTTCTCAGGAAGCTGACCGGCATGGACCACAAGAGGCTTCCTTGTCCTTGCCTCAGTTGGTTTGGACAATAGAGAGCCCAGACACAAGAGCAGGGAGAGGGCTGAAGTGAGGTTGGGCATTTTTTCTGAACCATTGCCCTGCAGCATTCCCTTAGGCTTACTGTTTCTCCCCAGAAACTCAATTGGTAGAGTGTGTGCTTATATAGTTCCTTATGCATTGTAAATGCTCCACAAAGTGATATTTATCGTTTAAAAGAGTTAACAGCCTGTAAATTAGTGTTACAATACATACAAGCCGTATGTTGACGAAGCGCACTGCTCAGATTGTGGTAAAAGCACAGCATTATTTTATTTACCACTGCGTGTTTAAGCTTCACTTCGAGGAGATATCTTCCTCTTTCCCCAGAGGACAACTCCAGCAGTCTGCTGATCTCCAATTTCTCTGCTCACTGTTAAATGGCAACCCTGTGATCACTTTAGGCCACAGGGTGTGCTTAGTCACTCAGTTGTGTCTGACTCTTTGCAACTCCATGGACTGCAGCCCACCAGGCTCCTCTGTCCATGGAGATTCTCCAGACAAGAATACTGGAGTGGGGTGTCATATCCTCCTCCAGGGGATCTTCCCAACCCAGGGATCAAATCCAGGTCTCCTGCACATTCACAAATTAATAATTAGAATGCCCTGGCCATGTAGCAATAAAGATCTGACCTTGGTCAATTCCTCTCCCATTTTGCCGGTTGTATCTGGCTCTGGGCTGGTACCTGATATTGGTGTGAGACAGGGTCCTGGCTCTCTCCCATCTCACTCCTCTGTATCTCACTAATGCTATTTTAGAAATGTCAGAGTATTAAGGGTAGGAGAGAACACTGAATGCCGGAGTATTAAGGGTAGGAGAGAACACTGCTTGGTTAGGAGGGTTCACTCTCTGTGGACTTAACAGAGCTGGTGCCCCAGGGTGGGCCTTGAGATGGATGAAGCTGATTCTTCTCTCATGGATTCTTTTGGAGTTCATCACAACTTTTCTGCTGGGGCTTCTCTCTCACAGTTCCCTTGGCCAGGACACAGGGTTACCTCCCACTCCAGTTTGTTCTGTCTTAACATATATCTGATATGAAACATGGCGGTATCCCTCCCCTGACTCCTTCTCTTGGCTTCCTCAACCAAGCTCTTAGTGTATAAAATACCAGGCAGGAGACAGACCCAGCCCCTAGCCCACTTGAGCTTTGAGGCACCAGGCATCTTTGTCTTCAATGGCTGGGTGCACATTTCAAAGCTTTAGTGCAGCTGCCCTGAAGCTCCCCCACCAGGCCTGGAGATAGAAGGCAGCACACCCCAATCCATCCTCAAAAAGTGCTGAAGGTGAAGCTGCTGCTGCCGCTAAGTCGCTTCAGTCGTGTCCGACTCTATGCGACCCCATAGACAGCAGCCCACCAGGCTCCCCCGTCCCTGGGATTCTCCAGGCAAGAACACTGGAGTGGGTTGCCATTTCCTTCTCCAATGCATGAAAGTGAAAAGTGAAAGTGAAGTCGCTCAGTCGTGTCCAACCCTCAGCAACCCCGTGGACTGCAGCCCACCAGGCTCCTCCATCCATGGGATTTTCCAGGCAAGAGTACTGGAGTGGGGTGCCATCGCCTTCTCCGGAAGGTGAAGCTAGTTCACTCCAAAGAAAACATCACTATATTCTTAAACCTGCCAGCTTCTCTGGCCCCTTTTGTGTCCATGGCTAGACTGAGGGATTCAAGAGTCAGGAACAAATTCTGGTAGAGTTCTTGCTTAGTAACTCTGCATTAAGTAATTATTTGGTGTATGTTGAGTGTTTCCTTGGTAGCTCAGATGGTAAAGAATCTGCCTGCAATGCAGGAGAAAATGAGAAAGTGCTAGTCACTCAGCCCTGTCCAACTCTTTTCAATCCCATGAAGCCTGCCAGGCTCCTCTGTTGATGGAATTCTCCAGGCAAGAATACTGGAGTGGTTAGCCATTCCCTTCTCCAGGGGATCTTCCCAACCCAGGCATATTCATTACAGTCTGAGCCACCAGGGAATCCCCCAATGCAGGAGATCCACAGTGAATCTCTGGGTCGAGACAATCCCCTGAATGGAGTCACAAAGAGTCAGACACAACTCAGAGACTGAACACAACAACAACATCATCATTTATCATATCAGCCTTATTGTAGAAACACACATTTTAATACATTTAGCAACTTTGTTTAGTGTTTTTTTTTCCTTTAATTTTTATTTCTTAGTACAAAACTTTAATAATCAGGACCTGGCTAGAAGATAAAGAGTTTTGTGGTTGGTAGTTTGATGGTGTTGTTTATATTATTTTTGTTCTGCATGTGTTTGAGTCTTTTCACTATGGGTTCCAACTGGAGATAGAGAGCTAGGTTGAGACAGAAATAGGAATCATAATACTGCAAGTACGTAGAGTGGCTGGTACTGACATCTGGTGCTAGATCTGTGGGTGAGGCAAAGGCACAGGGAGGCATCTTGCACCCTGGAATTTATAATGAGAAGAGAGAAGTAGAGAGGAATCAGTGTCATGGAAAGTAGGATAAAGTGCCTTGGGAATTCAGAGGGAAGAAAGTACTCCTACAGTCTGAGGGTCTGTGGCCAGAACATACTTTTGCAAGTTTTTAGGTCATAGAAGATAAAAGGAAGCAGTCGAAAGGTCCTAAACCTAACTCTTTTTTGTGGCATCTGTGCTTAGGTTAGCTGATAAAAAGTCCTCCAACTCAAACCCCTTCGAGCCAGCAAACACGGTCTGTGACTAAACAAGGATGGGTCTTTCCTAATCACCGGATATGGCAAGCATCCGTTTCACATAGTGGACTGATAAAAAGTTGAGCTTAGACCCCAGTCCTGATACTTCCTGAGTGTGTTTGCCACTCCTAGATTTCAGTAGTAGCAACAGGGTGTTTCTGTGGGGCAAGAGGATAAAACACAAGGATGGCAGCTCAGAACTCTTGACATTCTTTGAAGGTGATGCTCAGATGTTCTGGGAATGCGAACGCTTTTAGAAAGAGATTGAAGGCTGCATCAATTAATATTAAGAATTGATATAATTGATATTATATCAATTCTTATTATATAATTGATATAATTCTTAATATAATCAGATTTAAGGTCTGATTTAGCCTTGTTTACAAAAAAGAGGGTGTTTTCTATAAAATAAAATTATGTGTAAATTTTAAAATATGCACAAAATAAAGACAATGAACTAATGAACTCCCATATAGTCATCATCCTGAGAGCTCCAAAACAGTTGATATAATTATACTTTGTCCTAGGTTTTTTACTCTTCAGAAATACATACTGTAAAAAAAAATACATAATCTAAATGAAAAATGTAAATGACACTGAAACAGAAATGTAAGTATTCTCGCAAAGATGACCATTTTCATTTCAAAGATTAATTTATGATCAATTGCTTGTACAAAATTTCTTTTGATGAATTCAACATGATGGCATGATGTCTGATAAATCCGATGGCATGGCTAACTTTATTCTTCTCTTTATATATTATAATTTTTTAAGTATATGGAATTAGTAAGTATATATCATTCTCATATTTACAACACTTTTGTTGAGTAGTCATTAGATTCCCAGCTTAATTCACCAAAGGACAAACAAATGATGTACTCAGACTTGACATTTGGTCAGCCTGTGATGTCTTTTCTTAATTATTCAGCAGTCAGTTGCCGAGATTCCTCATTCTCTACTCTGCTTCCTTCTGGCCCTTTACATTCACACTCACTCATTCATCAAGCCTCAATTTGTAACAGTGCCTTCTTAGTTGGCTGCCCTTTGGCCTTGTCTATCCTTCTTTTTCCTTAGACCATCATTTTAGAATTTAAATATTCTAGTCACAGCCTTCCTAGAGTGTATAGCGTTAGGGGAGGGCTCTACATGGCTTAAAGAAATAATGTTTCATTACTCAAGGTTAACTCCTCCCCACAAAGCAAAGACAATAAATTTTAGAAATAAAGCCCTGAGCTTCTAATATAGGAGATTAACATTAACTGTCATTGCCCCAATTTCCTGTGGGTCTTATTATAAAGAAAGCAGCAGTAGAATAATCTCATCTCGGACTGTGACCTGCCAATTACGCATTTCTTCTCATCTTTAAAACTGTTCTCAGTACTCATTCTAAACAGATTTCACCTCTGTAATGTTTTATGATTTGCGTTAGTCAACAGTGTGTGATTTACCACTAAATTCACATTTCTTCTTTTATTTTTGAGAGGCAGAAATGAACAGTCTTGATTTTGATAGTGAGATTGGCATCTTTAATTAACCACCTTAGAAAATTGTAAGAGTCCACAATTTCCATCTCCCCAGCCAAGGTGGAAGACAATGTTTACAATGTGATGAAAGATCAAGAAAGAATGATCTCAAGTTCATTTTAACTCATAGAAAGAACAAGTTATTGGAATAATAATTTGAAGTACAAGTAATCTAGAGAATATGAACAGATTTCCGTGACGTTTTTGTTTTTGAAAAAACAGAATTGCCCTGGACTGAAGCAGATTGATTCACTTTGTTGACTTACATGTTGGAAAAACCTGATGTAGTTAAACTATTTTGATGATGTTAGTAATTCTTAAGTCAGATACAGAATACTAACAGTTTGGTTCTTGATCACTGTTATGGGGGGAAAATGCAGGACATCAGAGGAATGGCAAATTGTTAATGTTGCTTAGACAAGACCATGTGATTATATACATATACACAGTTGGAAGGGAATGCTTATAGGTATGCTGTGTGGATAAAGAAGTTTTTTAAAGTCTGGGGAGCTGTAAGTAAAGTGAAAGAGTTTTCAGAGATCAGTCATACAACAACAAATGAAAATATTTTAATTAGCATTTTTAATAACTTGCATTTGTCTCCTTCATGTGTACACATTTTAAGTGGAAGTAAAACTTTAAACATTACTTAATAAAGCTGTTACGTACATTTTCTCTGCTGGATTGAACTTTCCCTTTCTGGAATGCCTCTGTCTCCATTATAACTAGTTGTAATTATTCCTCTGCTGCATTTCAGGCAGTGACACATTTATGCTTCCTATATATGCCATGTATTCTCTGTACCCAGCCCCGTGCATCGTATGGGATGCAATTATTTGTTCTCATCAAAGGGAATTGGGCAAAAATGATGTGTTACTTTTTGTATGAGAATACACTCTCACACCACACACAAAAATAAACTCAAAATCGCTTTATGACTTAAACATAAAACATGACACCTTAAAACTCCTAGAGGAGAACAGACAAAGCGTTCTCTGACATAAATCATACCAATGTTTTCTTAGGTCACTCTCTCAAGGCAATATTAATAAAAATAAACAAATGGGACCTAATCAAACTTACAAGTTTTTGTACCTCAAAGGAAATAATAAAACAGATTATACAACTCAATAACAACAACAGCAACAAAAATCCAGTTGGAAAATAGGCAGAAGACCTAAAGAGTTATCCAAAGAAGACATACAGATGGCCGACAGCCACATGAAAATATGCTCAACATTGCTAATTACTAGAGAAATGCAAATGAAAACTGCAGTGAGGTATATCACCTGACACTGGTCAGAATGGTTATCGTTAAAAAGTCTACAAATGATAAATGCTTGAGAGGATGTGGAGAAAAGGGAACTTTCCTGCACTGTTGGTGGGAATGATAATTGGTTCAGTTCCTATGGAAAATAGTATGGAAGCTCCTCAAAAAAAACTAAAAATTGAGTTGCCATATGATCCAGCAATCCCACTCCTAAGAAAATATCTGGAGAAAATTATAATTCAAAAATATACATGAACCCCTAAAACCCTATATCCATAGTAGGATGATTCATAATAAGTAAGGCATGGAAACAATCTAAATACACAAACACAAATACACACATGCAGTATTATTCAGCCATAAAAAAGAGCAGCAGCAACATGGATGGACCTAGAGATTGTCATACTAAGTGAAGTAATTCAGAAAGAGAACTACCATGTGATATCCCTTATATGTAACATCTGAAATATGACCCAAATTCATCTTTGAAACAGAAACAGTCTCACAGACACAGAGAACAGACTTGTGTTTGCCAAGGAGGATGGGAAAAGCGGAGGAATGGACTGGGAGTTTGGGCTTAGCTGGTGCAAGCTATTATACATGGAACAGATAAACAGCATGGGCCTAATGTTTAGTTCAGGAAACTATATTCAACATCCTGTGATAAGTAAGCCCTAATGGGAAAGAATATGAAAAAGAATGTGTGTGTGTAACTGAATCACTTCACTGTAGGGTAGAAATTAGCACATAGTAAGTCAACTCTACTTCAATAAAACGTTTTTTTTTTTTTTTTAGAGTATTACAAACCTTCCCCTTGCTACTTCAGGTAACTGGGGGAAAAAAAAGACTCAAGATGGCAAACTTGCAACAAGTTGGGAATATTAACTGGTCCGAGTCACTGGTAAAGGCAAGCCACTTCACTACCTACGTTTGTGATATGAGTGAGAAAGAAACCTTTATTATGTTGAGTTGTCAAGATTTATTTGTTACTGTAGCATGATCTATTGTTCCTTGAGTAACATGCAGGCACATTATTACATTACTGTGCTCAGTGCTAAGTCATGTCTGATTGTATTACTAGGAAGGGTGTAAAATGGAATTACCTGTTTTGAAAGTAAGTTATCATTTGATACACTGGTTCTTTTATGTTTATTCTTTTCTGATCTTGAAAATCGACTCCTAGAACTATATCCCAAGAAGATATAAATGTGCTGCTTTCATTCATCAAACTTGTATTTACTATAAAATTCCAATTTTATTTTAAACAACCCATTACATGTCTATGCCCATATGAATTTTTGCAAATACATATTACAAAAATTAGAAAGAAATACACAGAGATTGTCATTATGGTTTTGTTACTGGGCCAGAAAAATGTAATGGAAATTAAGGGATTTTTTTAATTAGAAAAATATTCTATGTTTTTAAAAATCCATTTAAAAGCATTAGTTTTATAATAATGATATAAAACAACAAATGTCATAAAAGAAAATGTATAGAACAGTCTTTTGGACTCTGTCAGAGAGGGAGAGGGTGGGATGATTTGGGAGAATGGCATTGAAACATGTATAATATCATATATGAAACGAATCGCCAGTCCAAGTTCGATGCATGATACTGGTTGCTTGGGGCTGGTGCACTGGGATGACCCAGAGGAACTGTATGGGGAGGGAGGGGAGAGAGGAGTTCAGGATGGGGAACACGTGTACACCCGTGGCAGATTCATGTTGATGTATGGCAAAACCAATACAATATTGTAAAGTAATTAGCCTCCAATTAAAATAAATAAATTTATATTAAAAAAAAGAAAACTGTTTAAAGGTAAACTGAAATATATACCAAAGAGGATATATAAATGACAAATAAGCACAAGCAAAGATATTCAACATAGTTAGTCATTAGAGAAATGCAAATTAAAACCATTATATAATACCACTATATATCTAAAGTGTATAATATATACTCTATATAATGTATAGTGTATTATAGTGTATAATAGGTACTGACTTTGTGAAATAACTAGAATTGTTTTACACTGCTGGGTAGGAGTATAAAATGGTACAGCCATTCTGAAAAATTATCTGGCAGTTTCTTGTAAAGCTCATGCTGGGTTACTTAACCATATAGACCCAGCAGTCTTACTCTTAGGCATTTACTCTAGAGAAAGGAAGTTATGTTTACACAAAAACCTCTTCACAGATTTTTGTGATTGTATTCATAGTATCCAAAATGTAAAAGTGATCCAAGGGACTTCAGTGGGTAAATGGATCAATCTACTGATCCACAGAATGCAGCCCTTCTCAGCAATAAAAAGGACTGATATATCGGTACATGCAATAACATGGATTTATCAAAGGCATGTTGATTGAAACAAGCTCATCTCAAAAAGTTGCGCACTCTATGGTTCCATTTATATAACCCTTGAAAAGGCAAAGCTATGTGATAAAGATATTGACAGAGGACATATGAGTGATTACTAGGGGTTAGAGGTTAGGGGGAGAGTGTGACTATAAGGGGTAGCACTCAGAGGTGTTCTAAGGTGATGAAACTGTTCAGTACTCTGGCTGTGGTGCTAGTTATACAAGTCTATTGTTATTTTTGTTTAGTTGTTAAGTCATGTCTGATTCTTTGCAACCCCGTGGACTGTAGCCGCTAGGCTCCTCTGTCCATGGGATTTCCCAGGCCAGAATACTGGAATGGGTAGCCTTACCCTTCTCCAGGGGATCTTCCCCACCCTGGGATCAAACTCATGTCTCCTGCATTGGCAGGTGGATTCTTTACTACTGAGCCACCAGGAAAGCTGATACAAATCTATACATGAGTTAAAAACCATAGAACTGTGTACCAAACAAGTTAATTTTATTGCATGTTAATTAAAGATAAAAATAAAAATCAGAAACAAACCACTAAATAATGCTTATCCTTCAAGCTTCACTGCCTTCATCACACCTGCTTTTCAAGTTTGGTCTAGTCCACATGAACTCCCCTTTTATTCCTTTAAAGGGTATTGATGATTACATCGTTTATCATTTGGTTCTTAACAATAGAATTCACTTCCTAGATCAATAATTATACTTAAAGTAACAGTGTTTACTGTCTACATCATTTATCAATGGGCACATCAGTTAATTGGTTTTACACTATTGCTTAGTCTTAAGGTGTTTGAATACTTTAGTTGGGCTGTACACTTGTCCCTTAGACTCAGTGTTGGACTCTGATGTGGCCAATTGCAATGTGGTTAAGCTGAAATAGCTGGGAAAATGATGTATGGACTGTAGGGGCCAAGGCTAGGCTTGTTTCTTGATAATTGTATTGGAAGTTGGGAATCATATTGAAGAAGAGAATAGAATAACAGACCTGAGAACTATGAGATTAGGCTCTAATGCCCTATGTCATTCATTGTATGTAACAAATTAAATTCTCTCCTGTGATTTTGGAATGTGACTAGTTGGCACCATCCTTGTTAGAACTGAGGAAATAATCACTCAAATTATTTTTCTGAGTTCTATAAGTTCAAATGAGGATTCTAAATTGAGAAAGACTAGAAATATGGAGTTAGTAGGAGTGGAGTTCACGCTTTTCCATATAAGGGAAGGAAATTGGGGATAGATAGAAGGGGAAGGTTCTCTTGAGTGAAAGGAGAGGCCAGTACCACCCTGAAACCCACATGTTGGTGAGCGGTGGTGGGCGGTACTTTCATCTTGCTCCATCCACTGGCTGGTCTGCCCAGTGCCCAAGTGGGATTAGGAATATTCTCCTGGGGTTGGCATCCAAGGCTTGAATTTATTTTTCATAAGCTCTGAGCAAAGTTGTTTGGTCTCAAAGGTGTCATCTTTCTTTTCTGTGGTATACTGTATGGTAAAGGATAAAGCTAAGTAAAACCACCTAGAAAGTTGTGCTTCTTTTAATAAGCCTTTACCAAGGTGTAACGACAAGGTTTTCTCTGAAATCTTGCCTCTTATTTTTGCTGCTGCTGCTCAAATGTTCCAGAGTCCAAAACAACAGACCTGTGTGATTTAGAGTATTATAGATATGGACATGTCACTGTTAGAGGGCTTTTGTTCCCCTCGTCAGCTTTGGTGCTATTTCATTCACGTTGCAAATAGCTGCTTTATATCACTTTTCCCTTTCCCCTCAGCATCTGTCGTTCTGTGCTTAGATTTCCCAGATTTCCTTTATATAACTTTATGTTTTATACTGTGTGCTATTTTGTCCACATAGTATAAAATATCGTCCCATAACCATCCTTCTGCTGCCAAAGCCCATTTTCTTTTTCTGCCTGTATTTTCAACCTAGACCCTTTGCATTCTTTTTCCCTCTTCATGCCACTGGTGCCACACCTTAATCTGGTATCATTGACACGTGTAATTAATTTGCTTCTTATATTTTGTTAGTTCATTAACAAAGACATGGAACAAATATATCATATGTTACATCTTATTCTGTAACTGTTCATTTTTATTCTTTTGAACTCTTCTAGGCATTTTCTCTAACTATTCACTCTTAATGACTCCTGACCTTTATACCAGCTGTAAGTATGGAACTAGTCTTGTAATGGAAGTTACAGTCCTATCTATGCTATTTAAGGATGTGGGGAGAAATCTTTCACCTTAAAATAGCATTCCTTTTAGTATTATCTTTACTTTTAAGACCTACCTGGGATTTTATCAACTGGGGGACTGGATATATGTAGATAATATACCCTTTATATATAAAGTACTCCTGGAGGACCAATGTAGGAAATAAATTTAATGATTAACCAAGTTGAACATTAGCTTGAAGTTTCAAGAAGACCTGAGAAGAAGGAGAGTTTTTATAAGAGAAGGAGAAATGAACACTACTTCTGGAATTTGGGCAGGGTGCTGCTGTGTAGGGGAGGCAGGGGTCCATCTGCTTGGAGAAAGGAGAGAGCAGACGTAGGAGAGGAGAAAGGAAGGAAGATCCCAGGTGATGGGGAAAATGGAAAAAGAGGCTACAAAAAATGAATGTTCTGGTTATTCTTCTTAGCATTCAGAGTATACTCATGGCCAGGTATAGAGGAAGAGAAAGTTGTACTTTCCATGGTACATATCAAAAGGGTTCCACCTCAGCCTACAGAATAAAAATCTAGTGAGTGAGAACTTTCATTTTCAGTAGTATCGTAGATTGAATAGTTTATGAACTCTGAAAATGCTTCACAGATATACATACCATCATACATGCACATAAATCTCTTTACATGCATAGCTGGGTCTACAAGGATGTCAAGGTAATTGAATTCAAAATGATAGGTATATATTCTCAAAATTGGCCAGTACTAAAGCTGACAGCTGCCCCAGTGGCCTGGAGCTTTAGTTTTAATAAGTAAAGGATGGTACACAGAGATCTGTGGGTTTATCAGAGACTCCAGGAGAAAATCAGAATCCCTGAAAAGTGATCCTTACCAAAAGAGAGTACAAGAAAAAATTTTCTGAAGAGAGAGATAGTAAGGAATCTTGCCTGTCTTGACTGTGGCTCCAGTGGAGGGAAAACGTCCATGAATATTTTGTAACTACAAATTGGCCTTCATGATGATTTGAAAGCCAGAATTCACTTCACCTATGTGGAGTAACGCTCCTTAAGCCACATATTTTGTTTAACCTGGTTATGTAAATACAGATCCTCTCTAGAGGATTATACACTCAACTTACACTTCAAAAAATCTAATAGAAAGGTCTCAAATGTGAACTACCTAACCCTCTATCTCCTCTGGAGTTAGAAAAGGCAGAGGAAATAGAGATCAAATGGCCAACATCCGTTGGATCATTGAAAAAGCAAGAGAGTTCCAGAAAAACATCTACTTTTGCTTTATTGACTATGCCACAGCCTTTGACTGTGTGGATCACAACAAACTGTAGAAAATTCTTCAAGAGTTGGGACTACCAGACCACCTGACCTGCTTCCTGAGGAATCTGTATGCAGGTCAAGAAGCAAGAGTTAGAACTGGACATGGAACAACAGACTGGTTCCAAATTGGAAAAGGAGTACATCAAGGCTGTATATTGTCACCCTGCTTATTTAACTTATATGCAGAGTACATCATAAGTAATGCTGGGCTGGATGAAGCATAAGCTGGAATCAAGATTGCTGGGAGAATTATCAATAACTCCATATATGCAGATGACACCACGCTTATGGCAGAAAGCGAAGAACTAAAGAGCTTCCTGATGAAAGTGAAAGAGGAGAGTCAAAAGTTGACTTAAAACTCAATATTCAGAGAATGAAGATCATAGCATCCGGTTCCATCACTTCATGGCAAATAGATGGGGAAACAATGGAAACAGACTTTACTTTGGGGGGCTCTAAATCACTGTAGATGGTGACTGCAGCCATGAAATTAAAAGATGCTTGCTCCTTGGAAGGAAAGCTATGATCAACCTAGACAGCATATTAAAAAGCAGAGGCATTACTTTGCCAACAAAGGTCCATCTAGTCAAAGCTATGGTTTTTCCAGCAGTCATGTATGGATATGATAGTTGGACTATAAAGAAAGCTGAGCGTCGAAGAATTGATGCTTTTGAACTGTGGTGGTGGAAAGGAGATCCAACCAGTCCATCCTAAAGGAAATCAATCCTGAATATTCACTGGAAGGACTGATGCTGAAGCTGAAACTCCAGTACTTTGGCCACCTGATGCAAAAACTGACACATTGGAAAAGACCTTGATGCTGAGAAAGATTGAAGGCAGAAAGAGAAGGGGACAACAGAGGATGAGATGGTTAGATGGCATCCCCGACTCAATGGACATGAGTTTAATAACCTCCAGGAGTTGGTGATGGACAGGGAGGCCTGGAGTGCTGCAGTCCATGGGGTCGCAAAGAGTCGGACACGACTGAGCAACTGAACTGAACTGAACTGTCTCCTCTCACTCTCCTTCCGTCCCCCTCCTTCCCTCCCTCCCTCTCTTTCTCTCTCACATACACACAAATCACAAAGCACATGGAGAAACAAACAACTGTAAGTGAGAGTTAAGTGTAAACAACCTGTTGTAGAATTAAAACATTCAAGACCTTAGATATTGGAATTAATGGAAATAGATTATAAAATAATGTTCTAAGTTTACTCCTGTTTTTCTGCTTTCTTAGGTTGTAAAGTTAGGTTGTTGCTTTGCCATCTTTCCTATTTTTTTTTAGTGTAACCATTTATAGCTATAAATTTTTGCCCTTAGCATTGCTTTCACTGAGTCCCTTAAGTTTCAGTATATTGATTTCATTTTCATTCGTCTCTAAATATTTTCTAATTTACCTTGTGATTTATTTTGCAATGGCACCCCACTCCAGTACTCTTGCCTCAATCCCATGGATGGAAGGCTGCAGTCCATGGGGTCGCTGAGGGTCGGACATGACTGAGCAACTTCACTTTCACTTTTCACTTTCATGCATTGGAGAAGGAAATGGCAACCCACTCCAGTGTTCTTGCCTGGAGAATCCCAGGGACGGGGGAGCCTGGTGGGCTGCCGTCTATGGGGTCGCACAGAGTTGGACACGACTGAAGTGACTCAGCAGCAGTAGCAACTTTTTTTAAAAAAATATATATATTGTTGTAAACCAATCACCAATTAAAAATATAAATTAAAAAAAAGTAGATTGTTAATTTCCACAAATCTGTGAATTCTCAACTTATACTGTGTTATTGATTTTTTATATTGAGGTATGGTTGATTTGCAATATATTATCAGTAGTTTCAGATATTGGACATAATGATTCAAAATTTTTATTATTTTTAAAATATATTTATTTTAATTGGAGGCTAATTACTTTACAATATTGTATTGGTTTTTCCATACATCAACATGAATCCACCACAGGTATATACGTGTTCCGCATCCTGAACCCCCCTCCCACCTCCCTCCCTGTACCATCCCTCTGGGTCGTCCCAGTGCACCGAGCATTCTGTATCCTGCATCCAACCTGGACTGGCGATTCATTTCTTATATGATATTGTACATGTTTCAATGCCATTCTCCCAAATCATCCTACCCTTTCCCTCTCCCAAAGAGTCCAACAGACTGTTCTATACATCTGTGTCTTTTGCTGTCTCGCATACAGGGTTATCACTACCATCTTTCTAAATTCCGTATCTATGTGTTAGTATACTGTATTGGCGTTTTTCTTTCTGGCTTACTTCACTCTGTATAATAGGCTCCAGTTTCAGCCACCTCATTATAACTGATTCAAATGTATTCTTTTTAAATTTTTATAGATTGTACTCCATTTATAGTTATTATAAAATATTGGCTATATTCCTTGTGCTGTACAATATATCCTTGTATTTCCCTCTTATTTCCCTATCCCTATCATGCCCCTCATCACTTCCATCTCACCACTGGTAACCATTATTTGGTTTCTGTATCTGTAAGTCTGTTTCTTTTTTGTTATATTCACTTATTTGTTTTATTCTTATCAAAGTATAGTTCATTTAAAATGTGTTAATTTCAAATATATAGCACAGCAATTCAGTTTTGTATATATTTATATTATATATATATATAGTTTGCATATACATATACTTTTCCAGATTCTTTTCCTTATAGGTTATTATAAAATATTGAGTACAGTTCCCTGTGCTGTACAGTATATCCTTGTTGGTTATCTGTTCTATATATGTATGTATATGTTAATCCCAAACTCTTAATTTATCCTCCCCACCCCCGTTCTTTTCCCCTTTGGTGATCATAAGTTTGTTTTCTTTGTCTATGGGTCTGTTTTGTAAATAAGTTCATTTGTTAATTTTTTCTTGATTCCGCATATAAGTGATATCATATGATATTTTGTCTTTCCCTCCCTGGCTTACTTCACTTACTGTGATAATCTCTTGGTCCATCCATGTTGCTGCAAATGGCGTTATTCTTTTTTATGGCTGAGTAGTGTTCTGTGGTGTGTGTATGTGTGTGTATCCATTCATTCATCAATGTGCACTTATGTTGCTTCCTTATCTTGGCTATTGTAAATAGTGGTATAGTGAACATTGAGATGCATGTATCTTTTCAATTACAGTTTTCTCCACATCTGTGCCCAGGAGTAAGATTGCAGGCTCATATGGTGACTTTGTTTTTAGAGTTTTAACATTGATACCGTCAAAATACAGGACATTTCCATCACTACAAAGATCCTTTGGGTTGTTGTTTTACGGTAATACCTGGTTTTCTTCTACACCACTCCCTTCTTAATCCCTAATAACCACCAATATGTTCTCCATTTCTATATTTTTAATTTAAAAAGTGTTGTATAAATGAAATCATAAAGTATGTAAACTTTTGGGGATTTTTTCCACTCTGCATAATTGCTCTGGATATCCATCTGGGTTTCTGCATGTATTGGTAGTCTGTGTATCATGTAGCAGTGTTTATATTGCATGTACCCATTGAAGAGTCCTTTTTACTGCTGAGTAGTATTCCATAATATGCATGTACTACAGGTTTTAACCATTCGCTTGCTGAAGGACATTGGGGGAGCTTCCAGGTTTTCACTATGAATACTAAAGGTGTTATAAACATCTCATACAGTTTTCAGAGTGAACATGTTTTCTTTTTTCTGGGTAAATATCCAAGAGTACAGTTCCTATGTAATATGGTAGCTACGTTATTTAGTCTTTTAGATACTGCCACTGTTTTCAGAGTGGTTGTACCATTTTACATTCTCACAGCAATGTATGAGTCATTCATTTTTTCTGCATTCTTAGCATTTGGTGCTGTCATAATTTTTTTGTTTTAGCAGTTCTTATGGGTGTGTAGTGATGTCTCTTTGTGGTCTTATTTTAAATTTTCCTAATGAATAATGATGTGGAACATCTTTTCATGTGTTTATTTGTCATCTGTATATCCTCTTTGGTAAAATGTCTCTTCATGTCTTTTGTTTATTTTCTTTATATACATGTATATGTGTGTGTGTGTGTGTGTGTGTGTATATATATATATATATACAGTGGGATTTTAAAAAATTATTTATTTTGCTGCATCAGGTCTTCGTTGCATACAGAATCTCTAGTTACGGCACACTGGGAGGCGCCAGAGTGCTTGGGCTCAGTAATTGTGGTGTGTGGGCTTAGTTGCTCTGCAGCATGTGGGATCTTAGTTTCCTGACCAGGGATCAAACCTCCGTCCCCTGCATTGCAAGGTGGATTCTCAACCACTGGACCACAAGAGAAGCCCCATGTTCATTTTCTAATTAGATATTTTTACACTGTTGAGTTTTGTGAGCTCTATATAAATTTCAGACACTAGTCCTTTTTTGGATACATGACTTGGCAATTTTTTCCTAGTCTGTAGCTTATCTTTTTATTCTTTAAATAGGGTCTTTCATAGAGGAAAATTTTTTTAATTTTGGTAAACTTTATCAGTTATCAGTTTTTCCTTTTATGAATCATGCTTTTGATTTAAAGAATCAATGAACTTTTTGCTTTGCTCCTAGATCCAGATTTTTCTCTTCAGTTTTTTCTAAAAGTTTTATGGTTTTTACGTGTAAGTCCATTTTGAGGTCATTTTTTAAGGTATGAGACTTGGGCCTGGAGTGCTTTTTTAAATTTTTTTGCATATAGATATCCATTGTTCGGGCTTCCCATGTGGCATAATGGTAAAGAATCCGCCTGCCAGTGCAAGAGAAACAAGAGATGCGGGTTCAATCCCTGGGTCGGGAAGATCCCAGGGAGGAGGAAATGGGAACCCACTCCAGTATTCTTGCCTGGATCCTTGGACAGAGGAACCTGGTGGACTACAGTCCTTGGGGTTGCAAAGAGTCAGACACAACTGAGCAACTGAGCACGGTGTGTGTGCACATCCAATTGTTCATACACCAGTTATTTCCTCTGCTGAATTGCTTCTGCCCCTTTGTCAAAAATCACGGGACCTTTTTGTGTGTATCTGTTGTCTGGTTCTCTATTCTTTTTATTGATCTATGTGTCTAACCCTCCTCCAAAACAGTTTGATGACTAAGTCTTGAAATTTGGTAGACTTATTCATCCTACTTTATTCTCCTTTTCCAGAATTGTTTTAGCTATTCTAGTTGCTTTATGTTTTTATCTATATTTCAGAATAACCTTGTCCATATCTATTAAGAAAAACCTTGTTAGCATTTCTATAAGAATTGAACTAAATCTATTATCAGTTTTCCTCAAATTGATATCTTTTCTGTATTGAGTCTTTCAATTCATAAAAATGGTATGTCTACATTAATTTAGATCCTCTGTTTCTCTTGACAGCATTGTCTTTTTCAGCATACCTGTACATGCTCTTTTAGAATTATGCCTGTCTTTCCATTTTTTTGAGATTGTTAATTGTATTTTTAATTTTGTAATCACATACTCATTGCTAATATATAGCAATGACTATAATTTATTTTTATATCTTTATCTTGTATGCAGTAACCTTGCTGAGCTTACTTACTACAGTTGACCTTGAACAAGATAGATTTGAACTGCACAGGACCACTGACAAAGGAATTTTAAATATATATATATATATATACACATACACATACACACACACACACACACTATAATACTATAGGGCTTCCCTAGTGGCTCGGACATTAAAAATCTGCCCTGCAATGCAGAAGACCTGGGTTTGATCCCTAGCTTGGGAAGATCCCCTAGAGGAGGACATGACAATCCACTCCAGTATTCTTGCCTGGAGATTCCCCGTGGTTAGAGAACCCTGGTGGGCTACAGCCCATGGGGTCACAAAGAGTCAGACATGACTGAGCCACTAAAAGTAGCATAGTACTCTATGATCTGTGGTTTGTTAAATCCAAGAATGTGGATTTGCACGTAGGGAGGACCAATTCTAAAGTTACATGCAAATTTTTCAACTGCATGGGTGTCAGAGCTCTTACCCACAATGTTGATAAAGGTTCACCTGGAGTTTGCCGTGTTGTTTGTGGATTTCTTAGAACCTTTTATGCAATCATGTCATTCACAAACATGGAGAGTTCTATTTTTTCCTTTCTAATCTGTATACCTTTTATTTCCATTTCGAGCCTTGTTGCACTAGCTATAACTTCTAGCTCTAGTATGAGGAAGTGGGGAAATCAGAAATCCTTACCTTGTTTTCCATCATAGAGGGAAACATTCCACCTTTCATCATTAAGTATAATGTTAGCTATAGATTTTTTGTAGATACTTGTTACTAGATTGAGGAAGTTTTGCTCTATTCTATTTTTTTGGATTTTTAAAGTCATGAATAAGTATTGAGTTTTATCAGATACTTTCTCTGCATCAATTGATATGATCAAGTGTTTTTCTTTTTTAGCTTGTTAATGTGGTGGATAGTGAACCTTGCATCCCTAAGATAAACCCCTTTGTCATGGTATACAGTTCTTCTTATACATTGCTAAATTCTATTCCCTAATATTTTTAAGGCCTTTTTGTGGTCTAAATAATATGGAGGAAATTAGTCAGTAGTTTTCATTTTTTTGTGCTTTTTCTGGTTTTGATATTAAGATAACAGCCTCACAAAATGCTTTGGGAAGTATTCTTCCTCTTGTGCTTTATGGAAGAGATCATGTATAACTAACATTAAGTTGACTTTAACTATATAATAGAATTCTTTGGTGAAACCATCTGAATGTGGTACTTTCTTTTCTGGGAGTTCACAAATTATGAATTCAACTTTCTTAATAGCCATAGGGATTTTCTAATTATCTATTTTATATTGAATGAGTTGTAGTAATTAGTGTTTTTCAAGTTATTAGTCCATTTAATTTAAGTTGTTGAATGTATTAGAGTTTTTTGTAGTATACCCTTGTCTTTTTGAGATCTGTGGAGTGTGTACTGATATGGGCTGTTTTTATTCTGATACTAGTAATTTGTTTATTTTCTCCTTTTGTCTTTGTCAGCAGTCTTAAAGACTGGATTTTTGTTTTATTGGTTTTTTTCTATTTTTCTCTTTTCAATTTTATTTTTCATTTCCGTTTTAAAATTTTTAGTCATTGTTTTAGAGTAGATATGCTTGCAACAATTCTTTTTTTTAGCTTTTTTAAAATTTATTTTTATTGAAGTATAGCTGAATTATAATGCTGTGTTAATTACTGCAGTACAGCAGAGTGATTCCGTTATAAAAATATACATTCTTTTTCATCTTCATTTCCATTATGGTTTGTCACAGGATATTGAATATAGTTCCCTGTGCTCTACAGTAGGGCCTTGTTTAACAAATTATTTAATTTAATTCATCTGAAGATGTCTTGATTTCTGCTTTATTCTTAAAGTATAGTTTTGCTGAATATAGTATTCTGGGTTGATAGAATCTTTTCTTTCATCTCTTAAAAAATGTTGTAGCATGTTCTTCTGGCCTCCATGGTTTCTGATGAAAAATCTACTGCCCTTTGAATTGTTTTTCTGTATATAGGTGTTATCTCTCTCTTGTTATTATCAAAATTTTTTCTTTGTCTTTAGTTTTCTGAACTTTGACTATGGTGTGTCTTCATGAGGATTTCTTTAGGTTTATCTTGCTTGAGTTTACCCAGCTTCCTAAATCAGTAGATACGACTTTTTTTTTTTTTTGTAAGCAATTCTGAGGATTTTTCAGATGTTCTTTCTTTGAGCACTTTTTAAGCCCTATCCTCTTTCTCCTCTCCTTTTCGGATTCTTAAAACAGGAATATAGACCTTGGTGGAGAAACTTGGACTATTTTAACTTTGCTTCCAGTACTCAAAATTGACAGTGTAAATTCCAATTCAAAAGTTCAGTGTAGTAAATATATTTCTGTTAGTGTATGTTCTGTTAGAGGGAAGAGGAATAGTGCCTTTTCACTACAACAGCTCTGAGTATTTACAACTGTTTTATTCAAGAGCAGAAAGACTGGAAAACAATTACATATATCATTCAAAATTTGGAGAGTGAAGATATTTCCATTAGAAGAAGAAATTGGATTTTTTAAAAACTTTTCATTGTTAACCTGACTCATCTGAAGATGGTTAGAAGCTATTAAAATCTGTTCTCAAACTTTATTGAGAGTCTTAATCTTAGGAGTGGGATGCACGACTTTTCAGCCAGCTAGGACGAATGGGCGAAATTTAGCAGCAGTTCCAACTTCTGACATTTTATTGAAAAATGAATACCAAATTCTGGCACTGCCTTTTTGCAGCCCCTCAGATTAGCATACCGGTTTTGATGTATTATAACACATATACTGTGACTGATATAAGGGACAAGAACACAACAAAGTTTCCTTTGAAGATAATATCCTTGAAAAAGTCACTTTGAGATTTAGTTACCTTATTTATAAACAAAGTTAATAATATCTGCCCATTCCTTCTATGAGGAATGAAGAGTAGGGGTGGATGCTGAGTAATACATCCTGGGAACAGCTTAGCACTTTGTCTTAGATATAGCCTTGAAAGAAATGCTTTGTATGTATTACAAACGTTTCCCTATTTTTGTGACAGCTCATCATTAATATTGCTCTCCTAACATTCATTTCTTTTCCTCAGATTTATGTTTGACTACAGTAACTACTCTTTACAAAGTTTGCTTTGTAAATCACAGTTTTTGGAGAGATTGTTCACCATTTATACAGAGAATAACGTTAAAGAGTTTTGTGTGACTTATCCTTTAGTTTTGTGGTCAAATTCTGGCTAACAGAATTAGCAGGAAAAAAGTGTAAACTTTATTCCTCAATAACCCTTTAAATACTAGTCAGTCTTAAGCATTCTCTGAACAGTATGTGAATATGAGCTGGATTAGAGAGTGTGATTAAGACTGGGAAGGGAAGAGTGTTGGCAAGTAATATGGTGCACTTTTATCAGTATAAAAAGTACTAAAATAAACCATTTGGAATAAAACAGAATAATAGTAGTGTTAGAAATAGTAGTAGTAGTAACAATAATAGCAACAACACTTTGGAAAAGGTAATTTATTATTACATTTGTGTTTTTCACCCAAGCATGGCCAAGATTATATTTCCTGCTTATTCCAATGGGATGAGGTTTAGAAGGAAATTAAATTGGTGCAAAGAAGAATAAAACTGTGTTATTTTTTCCTGCACAGCTAAACTTGTAGACCAAGTTCATACTTGCTATAATTTACTGAATTTACCCAATGTCGGGGAATGTGCTTGTTGGGAGGCGCAATCGCCATGGCCCCAAGTGCTCTTGCATGTTCTTGCTGGAGATGTCAGAGTGCAAAACCCTCTTTACCCAGGTCATTTCTCAGGGTTATGTTTGCAGCAAGTCACCTTGAGGGATGAAGTAATATCTTTCCCTAGACAAAGAGTAGGGTGGCTTCCTCTTACCATAAAAATAGTGACTGTGTTAAATTCAGTGTTCTTCTTCTATAATGCAATCAAATGAGACACAGAGACAGAGAGAAGTAAGTGACATTATATGTTTATCTTTCTCTGTCTTACTTACTTCACTTATGATAAGCATAGGTCTGTCCATGTTGCTGAAAATGGCATAATTTTATTCTTTTTTTATGGCTGAGTAAGTATTCCATTGTATGTATGTATATATTCATTCATCTGTCAATGAGCATTTAGGTTGCTTCCATGTCTTGGCTATGATAAATAGCCTTAGCATTATTTTTAAGTCACACTAAGGGTTTTGTTATTAAGTTGTAGGAATTCCTTAACATATTTTGGAGACTGACCTCTTATCAGACATTTTTGCAGATATTTTCCCCATTCTGTAGGTTGACTTTTCACTCTGCTGATTGTTTCCTTTGCTGCGCAGAAGCTTTTTAGTTGGTGTGGTCATAGTTGTTTGTTTTAGGTTTTGTTACCTGTGCTGTTAGCGTTATATCTGTGTAAGTACTGCCAAGGCCAAGGCCATGAAGCTTTACTTCTATGCTTTCTCCTATGTTTACCTCTAGAACTTTTTAACAGTTTCAGCTCTTACTAAGTTTTTAATTCTGTGTTGAATTTTGTGTCTGATGTAAGATAAGGGTCAGATTTAATTCTTATTTTTTCATGTGAATATCCTATTCAGCTTTCCCATTACCACTTGTTGAAGAAGTTATCCTTTCCCTTTCGTGTATTGTTACCACTCTTGTCAAAGACCAATTGACCATACATTTGTGTATTTATATCTAGGTTCTCTATTCTACTCCATTGATCTGTCGGTTTTTATGCCAGTACCATATTATTTGATTACTGTAGCTTCATAATATATTTTCAAATCAGAGAGAATGATACATATGGCTTTGTTCTTATTTTTCAAGATTGATTTGTCTACTCATGGTCTATTGTGTTTCCATATTAATTACAGAACTGTTTTTTCTATTTCTGTGAAAAAAGAACTCTTCGGGATTTTGATAGGAATTGTGCTGAATATGTAGGTTACTTTGGGTAGTGTGGACCTTTTATTAACATAAGCACAATGTCTTTCCATTTTCCTCTGTCTTGTTTAATCCCTCTTATCAGTGTTTTCTATGTTTCTATATATAAATTTTTCACCTCCTTAGTTAATCATATTCCTAAGATTTTATTCCTTTTGATACTATTGTAAATAGGATTTTTAAAAATTTCCTTTTCGAGGAGTTTGTTGTTAGTTAGCTGTAGTTAGTTTGTTGCAGTGTATCGAAATGCAAGTGATTTTTGTTTGTTAATGTATTCTGCAAATTTACTCCTTTTGTTTACTAGTTAAAAAGTATTTATGGAGTCTTTTGGGTTTTCTACATATAATCATGTCATTTGCAAACTGAAACAATTTATTCTTCCTTTCTTTTTTTTATTTTATTTTTTTAACTTTACAATATTGTATTGATTTTGCCATATATCAACATGAATCTGCCACAGGTATACACGTGTTCCCCATCCTGAACCCTCCTCCCTCCTCCCTCCCTGGACCTCTTCCTTTCTAATTTGAATGAATTTATTTATTTTTCTTGTCTAATTGTTTTAGTTAGAGCTTTCACTGCTATATTAAACAGAAGTGGCACAAGTATAGATCCTTGCCTTATTTCTGATTTTAGAGGAAAAACTTTGCTTTTTACCAATGAATATGGTTTTACCTGTGGACTTTTCATCAGTTCAATCGCACAGTCGTGTCTGATTCTTTGTGACCCCATGGACAGCAGCACACCAGGCCTCCCTGTCCATCACCAACTGCCAGAGCTTACTCAAACTCATGTCTATTGACATGGGGATGCCATCCAACCACCTCATCCTCTGTCGTCCCCTTCTCCTCCTGCCTTCAATCTTTCCCAGCATCAGGGTCTTTTCCAATGAGTCAGTTCTTCACATCAGGTGGCCAAAGTATTGGAATTTCAGCTTCAGCATAAGTCCTCCCAATCAATATTCAGGATTGATTTCCTATAGGATGGACTGCTTGGATCTCCTTGCAGTCCAAGGGACTCTCAAGAGTCTTCTCCAACACCACAGTTCTAAAGTATCAATTCTTTGGCACTCAGCTTTCTTTATAGTCCAACTCTCACATCCATACATGGCTACTGGAAAAAACCATAGCTCTGAGTAAATGGACCTTTGTTGGCAACGTGATGTCTCTGCTTTTTAATATGCTGTCTAGGTTGGTCATAACTTTTCTTCCAAGGAGCAAGGATCTTTTAATTTCATGGCTGCAGTCACTATCTGTAGTGATTTTGGAACCCCAAAAAATAAAGTCTGACACTGTTTCCTCATCTATTTGCCATGAAGTGATGGGACCAGATGCCATGATCTTAGTCTTCTGAATGTTGAGTTTTAAGCCAACTTTTCATTCTCCTCTTTCATTTTCAAGAGGCTCTTTAGTTCTTCTTCGCTTTCTGCCATAAGGGAAGGGTGTGTCATCTGTGTATCTGAGGTTATTGATATTTCTCCTGGCAATCTTGATTCCAGTTTGTGCATCAGGCAGCCCAGCATTACTCATGATGTACTCTGCATATAAGTTAAATAAGCAGGATGAAAATATGCAGCCTTGACGTACTCCTTTCCCAATTTGGAACCACTCTATTGTTCCATGTCCAGTTCTAACTGGATAGATTTCTCATTCCAGAAATCTGGACATACAGATTTCTCAGGAGGCAGGTCAGGTGGTCTGGTAGTCCCATCTCTAAGAATTTTCCACAAATTGTTGCAATCCACACAGTCAAAGGCTTTGGTGTAGTCAGTAAAGCAGAAGTTGATGTTTTTCTGGAACTCTCTTGCTATTTTGGTGATCCAGCAGATGTTGGCAATTTGATCTCTGGTTCCTCTGCCTTTTCTAACTCCAGCTTGAACATCTGGAAGTTCGTGGTTCATGTACTGTTGAAGCCTGGCTTGGAGAATTTTGAGCATTACTTTGCTAGCATGTGAGATGAGTGCAATTGTACGGTAGTTTGAGCATTCTTTGGCATTGCCTTTCTTTGGGATTGGAATGAAAACACCTTTTCCAGCCATTGGCCATGGAATTTTCCAAATTTGCGGACATATTGAGTGCAGCACTTTATCACAGCATCATCTTTTATGATTTGAAATAGCTCAACTGGTTCCATAACCTCCACTAACTTTGTAGTGATGCTTCCTAAGCATCTTTTCATGAAAGGACTTTTCATGTATAGCTTTTATTGTATTGAGGTATTTTCTTTATATTCCTAGTTTGATGAGAGTTTGTGTCATGAAAGATTATTGAATTTTTCCAAGCGTTCTATCTCCATTTAGATAATCCTGATTTTTAATCTGTATTCTGTTAGTATGATATATTAATTAATTTTTGTATGTTGAATTGTCTTTGCATTCCATAAATTTCAAGTGATTGTAATGTGTGATTCTGTTAATGTGCTTTTGTATTTGAGTTGCTAGTGTTTGCTCTGTTACGTCTTCTTGCAGAATTGACCGCTTTGACCCCTTTATCATTATGTGAGTCCCTTCTTTATCCATGATAGCTTTCCTTGCTCTGAAGTCTGCTTTGTTTGAAATTGATATAGCTATATCTGCTGTCTTTTAAGTAGTGTTAAACTGGACATGGAATAACATACTTGTTCCAAATAGAAAAGGAGTACGTCAAGGCTGTATACTGTCACTCTGCTTATTTAACTTATATGCAGAGTACATCATGAGAAATGCTGGGCTGGAAGAAGCACAAGCTGGAATCAAGATTGCTGAGAGAAATATCAATAACCTCAGATATGCAGATAACACCACCCTTATGGCAGAAAATGAAGAGGAACTTAAAAGCCTCTTGATTGAAAGAGGAGAGTGAAAAGGTTGGCTTAAAGCTCAACATTCAGAAAATGAAGATCATGGCATCTGGTCCCATCACTTCATGGGAAATAGATGGGGAAACAGTGGAAACAGTGTCAGACTTTATTTTTGGGGGCTCCAAAATCACTGCAGATGGTGATTGCATCCACGAAATTAAAAAACGCTTACTCCTTGGAAGGAAAGTTATGACCAACCTAGATGGCATATTCAAAAGCAGAGACATTACTTTGCCAACAAAGGTCCGTCTAGTCAAGGCTATGGTTTTTCCAGTGGTCATGTACGGATGTGAGAGTTGGACTGTGAAGAAAGCTGAGCGCCGAAGAATTGATGCTTTTGAACTGTGGTGTTGGAGAAGACTCTTATGAGCCCCTTAGACTGCAAGGAGATCCAACCAGTCCATCCTAAAGGAGACCAGTCCTGGTGTTCATTGGAAGGGCTGATGCTGAATCTGAAACGCCAATACTTTGGCCACCTCATGCAAAAAGTTGACTCATTAGAAAAGACCCTGATGCTGGGAGGGATTGGGGGCAGGAGGAGAAGGGGACAACAGAGGATGAGATGGCTGGATGGCATCACTGACTTAATGGACGTTGAGTTTGAGTGAACTCCGGGAGTTGGTGATGGACAGGGAGGCCTGGCGTGCTGCGATTCATGGGGTTGCAAAGAGTCGGACACAACTGAGCGACTGAACTGACTGACTGAACTGACTGAGCATGGCCCAACCCATCAGAGGACCCAGTCAGTCTCTCCCATCAGGAGATTCCATAAGCCTCTTTTCCTTCTCCATCAGAGAGCAGACAGACCGAAAGCCACAGTCACAGAAAACTAACCAATCTGATCACATGGACCACAGCCTTGTCTGACTCAGTGAAACTATGAGCCATGCTGTGTAGGGCCACCCAAGACGAACAGGTCAAGGTGGAGAGCTCTAACAGAATATGGTCTACCAGATGGAGAAGGGCTGATGCTAAAGCTGAAACTCCAGTACTTTGGCCACCTCATGTGAAGAGTTGACTCATTGTAAAAGACTCTGATGCTGGGAGGGATTGGGGGCAGGAGGAAAAGGGGACAACAGAGGATGAGATGGCTGGATGGCATCACCGACTTGATGGACATGAGTCTGAGTGAACTCCGGGAGTTGGTGATGGACAGGGAGGCCTGGCATGCTGCGATTCATGGAGTCGCAAAGAGTCAGACATGACTGAGCGACTGAACTGAACTGAACTGAATTGAATATGGTATTTTTCTCTATCAATTTACTGTTAATCTATGTAGGTCTTTATATTTAAAGTGGGTTTCTTGTGTACGGCAAGCATATAGTTGAGTCTTATTTTTTGATCCACTATTAAAATGCATGTTTTTTAATTGGTGAATTTAGACCAATTACAGCTGCAGTTTGTAGTAGAAAGGGAGATTGGGAGTGAGAGTGATGTTCATATTTCTATTCTATAACTCTGCTGCTGAATTAAATTTTTGACTTGAAATTAATCTTTACATCTGTTTCCTTATCTCTAAATGGAAATGATAAAAATTGTATGTACCCCATAGAATTGCTGGAAGTATTATCTGAGTTAATATTTTAAGAACACTTAGAATATAGCTTAATACGTAGAATATATAAATGGTAAATATTAAATTTGAAATGTCTTTAGCTTTATGTACTTCCTCTATTTTTTATATGAAAAGATTTGAGAGCTTTTTTAAACAGATAAAGAATCATTTAATGGACTTGGAGGAACGTGTATATAACACTGGAATTATAGTTTTGGTAGGAATTTTTGTATTATCACACAGGTAATATTATAAAGGTTAGACATCCGCTTTTTCATTCAAATGTAATGTTTGGTTCTTGGTATTAATTTGTGTTTTCTGAAGGTTTTGCTGTTTTAGGGTGATTTAGGATAATGCCAAACTAAAGTGACAGATCTGCATTTATTTTTGAGCTTCTAAGAAATTAGAGTTAGGTTAACAATTCTATCATGAGGCATTCAATGTCCTAGAAATAATCTGTCTCTGATTCATATTCTGCAAAATCTTCAGGAATTGAGTAGTGGCAAACTTATTTGAAGAAAGAGAGCATTTGAAACTTTATAAAATATCCTTCCTTTGAATTGATATGCAGATATCAAAGGTTGCAGATAGGACTCTGACAATGTGAGTCAATTTTTTTAATGGAATATACCACTTCCTTACCATATTATTTTATTCTTCTTTCTACATGTATTAAATTTTAGATACAAATTTCTTTCGTTACAACTTTTTAATGAGAGCTATGAAAATACCCATAAAATATTTGGAAACCAAAAAAATATGTGTTCAGTTTCTTAAAATGTTTCACTCAAGGTGTAGTAGCCTATGGAAACACTGACATGTTATATTGTATTGGCATAACAAGAAAGTTTCCAAGAAATCTCCTGATAAGAGATTAGCATGCCAAGATTTTGTCAGTGTTAAGATGAAAAAGATGGTATTGGCAAAAAGTAAAACCTCAGCCTGTGAAAATGGCTTCCAATACTGAAGCTGCTATGCCTTTGATTTTATTTTCTAGGTCATTGTTTCCCAAACTACATGTTGAACTCCTGTTGGGACTGTGAAGATTTTATGAGTGTTCTTGGTGATCAGAGCAGAAGGGATCCAACAGTGGAAGGTGGCAGTGAAGGAATGCAAGCTGTTATATAAACGAACCAGATGCCCTGTCTCCTCTCATCCCTCTCGTTAACTCCAAGTCAGACTTTTTTCCTACTCTTCTCAGATTTTCTACCTTCCTCAAAGAGAGATGAATATCGGTAACTTTCCATTTATTTTTTTCTCTTTCCTTAATATTACAGCTAACGACTATTGAGTAATTGCTTTGTGTCATGAGATGGTGTACTGGGTGCATTAGATAGCTTATTTCATTTAAACTTCAGCAGAATTCTTGAAGATAGGTACTATTTTTTTTAATCCAGTTCATAAATGGAGAAGCTGAGGCTTGGGGAATTTCAGTGATTTGTATAAGATCATTTGGCAAAGAAGAGATGCTGCCAGTTTTGAACACAGGCAGCCTGAATATAAGACCCACAGTCTTTTCTCTCTCTTCTCCTTTTGTTTATGTCACTGAATCTAATTGGATGAAACAGTCTGGGGACAGTTCCTCTCTCATTATTAACTATTTCTGAGGATGGAGAGCAAGCCCCTTCAGTGGGGCAGCTCAGACAGCATATTCTGATATTTTTCAAATGGCAAAAATGCTTCCTACAGAGATTAAGAAATGTCCTCTAAAGGACATAAAGAACCCTTAAGTTCTGCCTAAGAATTATTTAGTCTAATGGGAGAAAGAGAAATTAATATTTTAAAACTTCAGCAGAAATGAAGGGCATCAGTTCAATTCAGTCACTCAGCTGTATCCAACTCTACAACCCCATGGGCTGCAGCACACCAGGCTTCCCTGTCCATCACCAAATCCTGGAGCTTGCCCAAACTCAGGTCCATTGAGTCGGTGATGCCATCCAACCACTTCCTCCTCTGATGTCCCCTTCTCCCCCTGCCTTCAATCTTTCCCAGCATCAGGGTCTTTTCCAATGAGTCAGTTCTTTGCATCAGGTGGCCAAAGTATTAGAGTTTCAGCATCAGTCCTTCCAATGAATATTCAGGACTGATTTCCTTTAGGATTGACTGGTTTGATCTCCTTGCTGTCCAGGGGTCTCTCAAGAGTCTTCTCCAACACCACAGTTCAAAAGCTTCACTTCTTCAGCACTCAGCTTTCTGTATGATCCAACTCTCACATCCATACATGATTACTGGAAAAACCATAGTGTTGACTAGATGGACTTTTGTCAGCAAAGTAATGTCTCTCCTTTTTAATATACTGTGTAGGTTCTTCCAAGGAGCAAGCATCTTTTAATTTCATGGCTGTAGTCACCATATAAAGGGCATAGAGATTGACAAAAGTTTAGAAAACTTATTAGTTAATTCTCTAGTTTCTCAGACTGCTTTGACATAGTTACATATTTTTGGTGAAGATGACATCATTGTATAAGAATGCTTCAGTCTCTCTTTTGGAAAAAGTGTTTCCCTCTCGCCTCCTCATTGCTTCCTTCTGCTAACCCCTGCTTCTCAAGAAGATAACTGTGTGATACAGTGGTCACTGTTAAGAATTAAGGGACACATTTAACAGCTGAATTCTTCCAAATGAATTACAAAGCTAAATAGAAACGGTAATTCCAATAACGATGGCAAAAATACCTGGGTCAGTTCCTTTCATAAACAATAGTTTAAAACAAAACTGGAAAATATTATTAAAAGCAATTGGCTAAAGGCTGATAAATGTCCAAAAGCAAATAGAAACTGAGAAAAGGAAATTCTTTTGGAGGACTGTTATTGCATTGGTAAAAGTTGCAAGTTTGTGGCTTTCTCACCTGGTATGCATGCCTGCTCAGTCGCTAAGTTGTATCATATACTTTGCGACCCACATGAACTGTAGTCTGCCAGGCTCTAGTTCTACCTAAACTGAATTCTAGCACAAGAAAAACTACACTTTGCTAGTATAAAGAGGCTAAGTGTCAGAGTTCAGAGCAGGATTCTAAAAGTGAGAAAGCCATGTTTATCTAACAAGTGTTTCATTTTTCCCCTCCAGTAAAATTTTGGGCTCTTTCTTCCTGCTGATGGCCATTCTCTCAATGTTTGGAGATAGTCTGCAATCTCTGTAATTTTTGTGCTGCATGCGTGCTAAGTCACTTCAGTCATATCCCGACTCTTTGTGACCCTATGGACTGTATGTAGCCTGCCAGACTTCTCAGTCCTTGGGATTCTCCAGATAAGAATACTGGAGTGGTTTGCCATTTCCTCCTCCAGGGAATCTTCCTAACCCATGGATCAAACTCGTGTCTCCTGAGGTTCCTGCATTGCAGGCGGATTCTATCTCTTTCAAAATCGCAATTTTCTTGAAAGATTACATGCATGTTAGGATTTTTAAGGCAGAGCAGGCATGTCTGACCTTTATGTTTAACTTTGGTAGTGGGCTAAAGCTTTCCTTTGAGAGGTAAAGGTGGTAAGAGTATACACAGATACATTCTCTAAAGGAAAAACTTGTCTGTAGCCACTGTGACCATACTTGTGGTTGTTCATATACAAAAATATCCACCAGAATCCATTGGGTACACAAGCGTTATGTCTTATTAATTTGGATAGTCCCAGAATAAGCTGGGATGTCATTTATGCTTAGGAAGGTCAGTGGCTTGGAAAACTAAGATGTTCTTTGGAGTTGCATCAGTTTGGGGGCATTCTCCTGACTTAGATACACTTAGAGGATGAGCCTGACCTGGGCTCTTTACTCACCCTCGGCACTTCACGGCCATCAAGTTGGCTAGATCTACACACACATCACTACACTAGAGATAGAGATACCAACTCAGTCTCTCTGGATGAAGGTATTAGTTAGGGTTCCTCAGAGAAACAGAACCAATCAGATAGATATATAGATAGATAGATATGAAGGAGGGAAGGAAGGAAGGAAGGAACAAGAAAATTTATTATAAGGAATTAACTTTTGCAATTATGATAGCTGAGAAGTCCCAAGAACTGCATTTAGTAGAGACCCAGAAGAGCAGATGGTTTACTGCTAGTCTGAACCTCCTGAAAACCAGAAGAGCAAATAGTGTAAGTTGTAGTCCAAGTCTGAGACTAAAGGCAGGCCAAGACAAGTGTTCCAGCTGGAAGGCTGGCAGAGAGAGAGAGAGAGAATTCTTAATCAGCCCTTTTGTTCTGTTCAGACTTTCAAGATTGGATGAGCCACACCCACATTGAGGAGGGCAGTCTACTTTACTCAGTCCACCAATTCAAACCTTAATCTCATCCAGAAACATTCACAGACACACCCATAATATGTTTAACCAAATATTTGACCATCCCATGGCTCAGTCAAGCTTATATTATAAAATTAAGTATCACAGTGACTCGGAGTGAACTATCTAATCACTTTGGCCAAAAAACTGACCTTAGTTAGAAAAGTACATCTCATAACCTCCTGCTTATACTGAAACAAAGGTTGAAAGTGAAAGTAAAGTCGCTCAGTCGTGTCCCACTCTTTGGGACCCCATGGACTGTAGCCTATCAGGCTCCTCCGTCCATGGGATTTTCCAGGCAAGAGTGCTGGAGTGGATTGCCATTTCCTTCTCCAGGGGATCTTTCCAACCCAGGAATCAAACCTGGGTCTCTCGCATTGCAGGCAGACACTTTACCGTCTGAGCCACCAGGGAAGCTGGCCTGGACTAAATCTTGTTACCTGATGGTTCAGTAACTACAGTGAGGATATTACAAAGCCATCCAGGCATAAAATAAACTAGCTAATATTCCTGGTTAATACTCAGCCAGAAGAAATATGTTTTAGATTTAAAGGTCCTTGAGCACATTATAATCTGCTTGGAGAAATACCAAGTTACTATACCACAGGATACTCTTGATAAGGACCATAAGAGAGAAAAGAGTACTACAGGAGTACAGGGTAGGGGATAGATAGATGAAGGCATTTTTTAGGTCTGAATATTTTTATTATTTGTCTTGGCCTTTGCTTGCTCAGTTGGGGCAACTTTTTTAAAAATTAAGGTATAAATAACATACCATGAAACCCACCACTTCAAACTGTAAAATTCAGTGACTTTCAGTGTATTCATATAGTTTTGCAACCATACCACTGTCTAATTCCAGAACATTGTTTTCATCCTCAGGGTAGCTTTTTGCAGCAGATAACATTTTCTTAAATTTTTCACCATCACACACAAATCTTACAAATGCTACAGCGTGAATTTATTGATGAAATATTGATATGTTGACTTCTCAACCTGGGGAAAGAAGCAGTTGCTTTCTAATATATACACAACCCCTATCTCATGTGGTATGTTTTCAGTAAGTCATTGGGACTTATCCAAGTATTTGGGAGTGGAACCTTTTCAGCCTCTCACACTACTTCTTTGCCCTAACATTTTTACTATAATTTTGCATATTAGTGTTATGTTCGCATCAATTCTGTGACTTCTGCTTTTTAAGGAAGTAAATTCTATCACTAAATAAGTTGCGTCCTGAGCGTTTTTACTGAAAGCTTTACCCTGTTTTGAGTTTCCAGTTGTCGTTTAAAATAATGGCATCTTTACTTATCAAATGTCTGTAATCTGTGGTTAACTGTTTTTTCAATTTTCCTGGATCTACCACAGGAGATGGAAGCTCTTTGCCCCAGACCACATGCAATGGAAAAGAGCAACTTAACCCATTTAAAACCTGTGGACAAGTAGCTTTCATTATAAAGATAGAATTTTTTTCAACCGTGTCTCTTACTATAGTAGAGCAGCAAAATGACACAGAAGATTATAATTATTTATCACTAATTTTATCAGAATTTTCCATTAACATAGGCCTTTTTCATCTCAAAACTTGTCTTCAAAATTCATCACATGGGACTATCATAAATGTCTGCACAACACAAATACTATATAAAACAATAAATTTTCAAAAAGCACCATGCAGTGCAATTTACTTCAGTTGACTTAATCTATGCTTCACACTGTTTACAATAGCAAGGTGTCAAGGGAGGGAGTTGAGCATGTGGAAGATTCTTTCTTTAGACTGAAAATTTCTGTTTGATTCTCTATTACTCGGGCAGTAACTGTTGGCATTGGGTAAAGGGAGGCTAGGGGAAGCTATGAGTGAGAGAGGCTACTATCTATTGTCCTCACTTCTGGGCAATATTCACCCTTTGTTACTTACTGGTTGTCCCTTTCTTGTGTCCATGTCGGAAAAGGCCACACCCAAGAGTCCTGTCTTACCAGTTTCTAATACTTTTATTATGTATTTATTTAATATTCAGTGCTGATACTTTTGAACCAGTATCCAATATATTCGAGTTATTTTTCTCCTCGTGCTAATAAGTATCATCTGAGCTGCTGAGCCGTCTCGCCTTGCATGCTGTGTGCTTGGTGGTGTGTGACCTAGATGGAATCACTGGGCCTCTGAGGCAAAGATCAGATGAGTAAAAACCTCATTAGGACCTGGCACTGACTTTCCTTTAGCACTTACCAACTCTAAATGTCTGTTTACTTGTCTCTCTCTTTTCCCCACTGAATTGGATCTTCCATGAAGGAAAACTATTTGCTTATCTACTATTAATTTCCCAGTATGTTACATAACATCCCGTAAAAGGTAAATATTCCATAAGTGTTTACTTTTGAGTAAATACTGAACTCCTTAAAACATCTGCATCTTCCTGCTTCATACTCATTTGTGAACTATTCTAACAAAATGTTCATAATAATTTTATTTTAAGTGCAACAAACCCAGGTAGGCACTGAATAAGAGCCTAACTCTGAAAAACATGTTAAAGTCTCAGTTGCTCTGTGGATGGCAGAATGAATATAATTTTTCCTGGTGAAACAGAGGCAACTCATTGTTTTGTTTTGTTTTTAAGTAGTTTGGCCTGTGGGCTACAAACAAATGAAAAGTAATTTTATCCCAAGTAAACAATCACCTTTGGGGAATCCCAGAGCCTGTGGTATCTTGAATTGCTGAAAATATCTCAACTCTGTTGTCTCCTTAAGACATACATCTGTAGATGCTGCTCTGCCGATGGGGATTATTTAGTTATTTGTGACACTGCATCATAGAAAGGTCACAGAATGTTGTCCTCTCTTGCCTTAGACTCTGGGGATATTTGCAGGAAATTAGATACTTTACCTCTGAGAAAATTCACTGGCTCTCGCTGTTTGTTTCTTAGTTCAAAGCATTCCTTTGCCTCTGCTGTGGGATGTTGTGGCCATCCCCAGGGCTTTTTTTTTTTTTTTTTTTTAATCAGAGCTACCTGTGTTGTCTTTTACCCTCAAGAATAAGTCATGCCCAGGAGGGGTAAGAGTTGAGAACCAGGAGAGCCTTTCCTTGTCCTTGTAACTTACTCTTCACTGAACCAAGATGTGCTGCAACTTGTCAGGGCTTTACTTTAGTACAATTTGGTCCATTTGTCTTCCTTAGTCTCTCTGATGTCTTCTTGATCAGATTATTGCTAATCATCTTGTAAATGTCTATTACCACTCCTTTGCTGATACTTCTTTTTTAACCTGTTTTGTGTCGATCATCTTCCAGGTTTACTATTTCTATTCTGATATCAAATTATTTTTTCCAGCCCTTTTTTCTTTCCTAATTTGTGAATTTTTCCTTTTCAGAATTATACTTTGCACAAACTCTCGGGTCAGGTTGACTTGCTTCTCACCTGAGCTCTTGTTTAAGATGTACTTGATTAGGCACTTCGTCGACCACATTACATCTAGATCACATGGATCACTAGAAAAAATATTTCCTGAACTTAAAAAAAATTAAAGGTTGACTGTGGCTTTTCTGTCCCTTGAAATCGCTCAGCGTTTGCCAAACCATTTTCATAACTCTGTGTGAACTTGGCCTCCCTCAGAATGTTAAGGAGGAGAAGGAAGGAATAACCCATCTTTTCTCTTATACCAAAAATGAAGTGAATAATCTTCAAGAAATCCTGTGACGTGGCTGCTATAAATAACACCATTTTATGGCAGTAGAGATACCCAAGTCCTAGAAAGAAGCTTAATTTCCAGTCTATGTGGCTAAAAACTGAAGCAACTGAAATGCTAGCCAGGCAATAGAATTTCCAGTCCCAAACCCTACCTATTAAATCTCCAGGGTAGGTTTTAAACAAATACATTTTCCAGTGATATAATTTTAGAAATAATTGGGAGAGGAAATGGGGAAAGAACTAAGTCAAATATTCATATATGAATATCTTATTAAACATTAATTGAGTCCTACTAAGGGCCAGAAGTCCTAATGGATGCTAGGAATAGCTCAGTGGACCAGCTTTGCCCTATGGGACTTTACATTCAGAGAAAAGAGGCAGATGTTAATAGACAAGTAAACCGAGTAGCAAAACAAGAAAGAACCAGACGGTGGTCAGAGCTTTGAGGGAAATAAGACAAGGTGATTTTACAGTATCTCTGGAGTAATGCTGTGGCCTGGAAATAGCTTACAGAGGACGTGACACTGGAGCTGAGAAGTGAATAGTTGGTGTTTTAGTCATTGTTGTTAAGAATTAGAAATAAATGTTTCCAAATGTGCCAAGAAGTTTTTACATAAAATGAAATCCTTCCAAAGCCAAAACAAAACCAAACATTGCTGAAACATCTTATTTTACCCCAGATAAATGGAGAAAAGCAAACTTCAAGTCTCTTTTCTCCTCAAGTTTATCTTTCTCTATCTCTGTCTCTCTTTTAGAGGATGAAGATTCAAAGTCACATGTATTATGTTCAATTTAATACAACAAAGGACATTTATTTTTCTATTTCACTTTTATAGGTAACATATATACAAAGTTTAGGAAGTAAGAAAATTCCAAAAGACCTTAAAAAAGGAAAAAGAACTGTCTTCTGTTGCACCTGTCCCCACCTAAGATTCCCACATTGCAGTGATAATCACGTTCAATCTTTGTTATTTTCTTAGATTTTTGCATCCATTACTGTAAAATAATGCATTTATACACTGTTCATTTCTTTTTCAGTTTTATATATTATATATTGATTTGTTCTTTTGAAAACTATATTTTTATGTTATTCTTTCCTCCCAATCTCTTCTCTCCCACTTTCTTTTAAAATAGTTGTACATTTGTTTTAATTATATCAGTTAAGATCTGTTAATCTAGATATATTAAATCTGTTGTCAATTAGATCATGATTTAATGATTCAGCTTAAGTATAATGATGAATGATACAAATATTATTAACATATAGGCCGTATTATTTACAATGATTATATTTCCTTTTTTACACATCCTTTCCACTAGTGTTAATACTCTGACTCATTTTAAATTTTTTTTGTTTTTTTTTACCAACCTATCATTAATTCATACCCAAACTCTTCCTCAGAACTTTAAATCTCCTTTCAAATGTTCAAAGATCAATATTTTAGTGGTTTATCAGTTTCAGCTTCTTGGAAACATTTCTCTGTAAGCTCTCCATCATCTTGCTCTAATCTGAACTGGTTGACTCTCCATCATTCAGAGCCCCTCACCCCTTTACAATTTTTTTGATTGGAGCTCTGCTTCTTGGGTTTAATGTCTTCCTTTTTTTGGGGTATGGTAAGCCAAATAATGCCCCCCTCAAAGATGTGCACATCCTATCTGTTAGAACCTGTGTATACACTACTTGACATGGCAAACAAGACTTTATAGATGTAATTAAGAACTTTGATATAAGGAGTTTATTCTGAATTATCCAGATGGGCCCAGTGTAATTACCTTAGTCTATAAGAGGAAAGTAGCCAAGTTGTGTCAGAGCCCAAGAAAGAAGATGTTATGCTTCTGCCTTTGAAGATAGAGGAGGAGACCATGAACCAAGATATTCAGGTGGCTTCTAGAATCTGGAAGCAAGGAGACAGATTTCCCCTTAGAGCCTCCAGAGGAACACAACTCTGCCTACACTTTGAATTTAAGACTTCCAACTTCTGGAACCGTAAGGTAATAATTTTCTATTGTTTTAAACCACTCAGTTTGTGGTAAGTGTTACATCACCAATAGGAAGCTGATATGGTGGCTTATTCTCTAATTTTGGCAGTCATCTAACATCTTGAGAAAGAATGCATGGAAGATATCTTTTTGATGCTCTATATATCAAAAAATGGGCTTCCCTGTGGTGCTAGTGATAAAGAGCATACCTGCCAATGAAGGAGACGTAAGTGATGCAGGTTTGATCCCTGGGTTGGGAAGATTCCTGGAATAGGATTGGCAACCCAATCCAGTATTCTTGCCTAGAGAATTCCATAGACAGAGAAGTTTGGTGGGCTATAGTTCATAGGCTTGCAAAGAGTCAGACACGACTGAAGCGACTTTACAAACACACACAAGCACACACACACACATATCAAAAAAGTATCTTTACTTTTACTTAAGAGTTCATTCAGGATGGAAATAGTTTTCTGTCAGCATTTTGAAGGAATTTCTGTTTTGTATTCTTGCTTCCAGTCACAAGTTTGACGCCATTCTGATGCCTGATCCATTGTTTTGGCCCATTTTATTTATTTTTCTTTTAGGAAGCTTGTAATATATTCTTTTTGTCTCCAGTGTTGAGAAATTGCCGAGGGTATGCTTTTGCTTTACTGGGAGTGTCATCTTCTATCTGTTGTATTAAGCACTAGAAATATGGAAACTTAACCTTTTCATTCTGGAATATTTTCTAAATTATGTATTTGATAACTTTCTTCCCTTCTTTTCTCTCCTCTCTCTTTCTGGAACACCTATTACTTGGCTTTTAGACATTCTGGACTGATCCTTGGGGTTTTCTTTTACCTCTTAGGTTTTCTGTTTCTGGCTTTGCTCTGCTTTCTGGAGGTTGCCTTATCCATATCCTCTAACTCTTCTGAAGTTTGTCAGTTCTTCTATCTGAGTCCTCATTTTCAAGAGATTTTTCTTATTGTAAAGTAATTAGCCTCCAATTAAAATAAGTTAATTTTAAAAAAGATTTTTTTTAATCTTTGAGTTTTCTTTACAATTTGCCATTCCTTTTTCATAAAAATAGGATTTTCTCTTCCCTTTGAAAAGAAAATAATTAAACTATTTGACTCTCTTTATGAAGTCAGTTCTACCTTCCCAGTAATTTTGGTTTTTGCATCATGTAGGAGGCTTTTCTAAAATGTCCGGTGTTCCTTGTCTACCTAGTCACATTTAAGACCAAGGTACTGGAAAACTGATTGGGAATTATATGCATCAGTTTGTATGTGTTTGTTTGCAGCAGAGACATAGGCTGCTGATCAGAGGTCTTTGCTAAGGCTTCTTTGCCTTGGCTCTTTCAGGAATGAAATTTTTACAGTTATAATAGGTCACCCTATCCTCCCAATTTTTGTTGATCACTTATTTCAGAGCGATCTAAATCAAATCCCTTATGACTATACAGTGGAAGTGAGAAATAGATTTAAGGGACTAGACAGAGTGCCTAATGAACTATGGATGGAGGTTTGCGAGAACTAGATTTAAGTGATAGACAGTGTGCCTGATGAACTATGGATGGAAGTTTGTGACATTGTACAGGAGACAGGAATCAGGACCATCCCCAAGAAAAAGAAATGCAAAAAAGCAAAATGGCTGTCTGAGGAAGCCTTATAAATAGCTGTGAAAAGAAGAAAAGTGAAAAGCAAAGGAGAAAAGGAAAGATATACCCATTTGAATACAGAGTTCCAAAGAATAGCAAGGAGAGATAAGAAAGCCTTCCAGGGATCAATGCAAAGAAATAGAGGAAAACAATAGGATGGGAAAGACTAGAGACCTCTTCAAGAAAATTAGAGATACAAAGGGAATATTTCATGCAAAGATAGGCACAATAAAAGACAGAAATGGTAGGGACCTAACAGAAGCAGAAGATATTAAGAGGTGGCAAGAATACACAGAACTGTACAAAAAAGATGTTCATGACCCAGATAATCATGGTGGTGTGATCACTCACACTCACCTAGAGCCAGACATCCTGGAATGTGAAGTCAAGTGGGCCTTAGGAAGCATCACTACTAACAAAGCTAGTGGAGGTGATGGAATTCCAGTTGAGCTATTTCAAATCCTGAAAGATGATGCTATGAAAGTGCTGCACTCAGTATGTCAGCAAATTTGGAAAACTCAGCAGTGGCCACAGGACTGGAAAAGGTCAGTTTTCATTCCAATCCCAAAGAAAGGCAATGCCAAAGAATGCTCAAACTACCGCACAATTGCACTCATCTCACACTGGTGGCTCAGAGGTTAAAGCGTCTGCCTGTAATGCAGGAGACCTGGGTTTGATCCCTGGGTCGGGAAGATCCCCTGGAGAAGGAAATGGCAACCCAGTCCAATATTCTTGCCTGGAGAATGCCATGGACGGAGGAGCCTGGTGGGCTACAGTCCACAGGGTCGCAAACAGTTGGACATGACTGAGCAACTTCACTTTCACTTTCACACACTAGTAAAGTAATGCTCAAAATTCTCCAAGCCAGGCTTCAGCAATATGTGAACCATGAACTTCCAGATGTTCAAGCTGGTTTTAGAAAAGGCAGAGGAACCAGAGATCAAATTGCCAACGTCTGTTGGATCATCGAAAAAGCAAGAGAGTTCCAGAAAAACATCTATTTCTGCTTTATTGACTATGCCAAAGCCTTTGACTGTGTGGATCACAATAAACTGTGGAAAATTCTGGAAGAGGTGGGAATACCAGACCACCTGACCTGCCTTTTGAGAAACCTGTATGCAGGTCAGGAAGCAACAGTTAGAACTGGACATGGAACAACAGACTGGTTCCAAATAGGAAAAGGAGTATGTCAAGGCTGTATACTGTCACCTTGCTTATTTAACTTATATGCAGAGTACATCATGAGAAATGCTGGGCTGGAGGAAGCACAAGCTAGATCAAGATTGCTGGGAGAAATATCAGTAACCTCAGATATGCAGATGACACCACCCTTATGGCAGAAAGTGAGGAAGAACTAAAGAGCCTCTTGATGAAGGTGAAAGAGGAGAGTGAAAAAGTTGGCTTAAAGCTCAACATTTAGAAAACTAAGATCATGACATCCGGTCCCATCGCTTCATGGCAAATAGATGGGGAAACGGTGGAAACAGTGGCTGACTTTATTTTTCTGGGCTCCAAAATCACTGCAGATGGTGACTGCAGCCATGAAATTAAAAGACACTTACTCCTTGGGAGGAAAGTAATGACCAATTTAGACAGCATATTAAAAAGCAGAGACATTACTTTATCAACAAAGGTCCGTCTAGTCAAGGCTATGGTTTTTCCAGTTGTCATGTATGGATGTGAGGATTGGACTATAAAGAAAAATGAGTGCCAAAGAATTGTTGCTTTTGAACTGTGGTGTTGGAGAAGACTCTTGAGAGTCCCTTGGACTGGAAGGAGATCCAACCAGTCCATCCTAAAGGAGATCAGTCCTGGGTGTTCATTGGAAAGAGTAGAAACTCTAATACTTTGGCCACCTGATGGGAAGAGCTGACTCATTGGGGAAGACCCTGATGCTGGGAAAGATTGAGGACTGGAGGAGAAGGGCACGACAGAGGATAAGATGGTTGGATGGCATCACCGACTCGATGGACATTGGTTTGTGTAGACTCTGGCAGTTGGTGATGGACAGGGAGGCCTGGCGTGCTGCAGTTCATGGGGTCTCAAAGAGTCGAACTCGGCTGAGCGACTGAACTGAATTATTTCAGAGACGACTCCCTTAATCCCTCGTCTGGGAGATATAAAGTGTCTGCTGGCATTCTTAAAGACAAATGGGAGAAAGGACCCATACATTTCATTGTTCAGTATATAGACAATCACTAAATCCTTCTGGTTTTCGATTTGCCTGGGGTCCTATAGAGTCTCCCTGATTTAATTTCTCCAAGTCATCTCTGAGGATCAAGGATAGAATCCATGTTTTCTACATCTTCTTTACAAAATTTCTTGGAAGTCTTTTTATATCAAATCCAATTGTACCCCTATGATTCCTCTCAGTGTCTGAGAACTTCTTGGGTTACGAGGTCCAAAACAGCCAGATTCTCGTTTCCTCCTTTCAGAGGTTTTCTTGCTCTCTAATTTTCCATCTCACTTCCCGAATTAGATAACTGTCATTCCTTCCTCTGTTCACTTTATTCTTATGGATTTCGTTAAATCTTTTCACTGGATTTCACTAAATTTCACAAGAGAGCAGTGGAAACAAAATGTGTTTAATCTTTCATGTGTAACTGAAGTTCAAGAATTTATCTTTTTTTTTTTACAATCATATTGATTTCTAGCAAGCACATTTCTGTGGGCTCCAGTGCTTGGCTTCTAAGTCAGAAAGTTACTCCCTTGTTTATTGAGGGACATGACAGAGTAACTGATGAGCCTGTAAAATTATATAGTCCTTCTACCAATTTTCTGGCTATGTTGACCATTGGTAATTTAAGTGCCTGTGGCAGCACTAGGGGCATCTTGTGCCCTGTCATTGCCATATCCATGTGTCATATAACAATGGTTTAAAATTGATGATTCAAAAATTAGAGAGTTTTTCTTAAAGGTATATTTTACTCAACAACTGCAAAAGATACAATTTATTTTAGTAGCATTGAGAAACCATTTCATTGTTTTCTTCTTTCTTTAGTAGAATTTTTTAAAGTGATTTCTAAGAGAATTTCCCTGATACTCCAATCCAGTTTCTTCCTTTTTAACTTTTTATTCCACAGTCTTCTGAATTTATATTTTCTGATTAAGAGGATACACTCTTCATATTGGGCCGTTGGATTTAGGATCTGTCCTATAACCACATTTTTAAGTTTCAGGAGAGGTCCTACTTCTAATACTTTGGGATAAATTAAATTCTTACTTAACTTTGGAGAAGGAAATGGCACCCCACTCCAGGACTCTTGCCTGGAAAATCCCATGGGCAGAGGAGCCTGGTGGGCTGCAGTCCATGGGGTTGCGGAGAGTTGGACACAACTGAGCGACTTCACTTTCCCTTTTCACTTTCATGCATTGGAGAAGGAAATGGCAACCCACTGCAGTGTTCTTGCCTGGAGAATCCCAGGGATGGGGGAGCCTGGTGGGCTACTGTCTATGGGGTCGCACAGAGTCGAACACGACTGAAGTGACTTAGCAGCAGCAGCAGCAGCTTACTTAACTTACTCTTGTTTGGAGGATATTTATCACTATGGCTCCTTAATCTTAACCTTTTTACAAGGGAGGATCTTAATTCCTTTAGTCTGTGTTCAACTGATGATATCTTTTGTCATTTTAATTTTGTGTCTTTGAACCTTCTCCAGCTTCATTACATTTGTTTTAAGGTTCGTTAACCAGAAAGTCACATGGTACTTCTGGTGTGAATGCTTTATGAGTTTTTAATCAGGATAGAATTTTGTTTTCTGTTTGGCTCAGTATATTTCCTGATGAGATTCAGAGCTTTTTTTTTTTTTTTGTCATGAACTTCATTTAAAAGTCTTCAGAACATCTGTAATGGTAACTGGATTGACTTCCAGAACAAAAGTGGGATCTTTAGGTCTGTCATTTTTATTTAGACTAAAAATGAGAGACTGGAAGGCTTTTTAGAAGTCCTATCACACAGTTCCATGTGAGGGAACAAAACATAAGGAGGCTAAGGATGAGCATAAGGATGTTGTGTTAGTCACTCAGTCGTGTCTGACTTTTTACGACCCCAAGGACTATAGCCTGCCAGGCTCCTCTGTCCATGGAATTCTTCAGGCAAGACTACTGGAGTTGGTTGTCATTCCCTTCTCCAGGGGTCTTCCTGACTCAGGTATCAAAACTGGGTCTTCTCCATTGCCAGCAGATTCTTTACCTTCTGAACCACCAGGTATAGGTCACTCAAAAACTTGGACTCTTGGATCCTAACCAGGAATTTTCTCACTGCATACTTCTGCCTAGTAAATCATTGGTGGCTCAGACTGTAAAGAATCTGCCTGCATTGCAGAAAATCTGGCTTTGATCCCTGGGTCTGGAAGATCTCCTGGAGGCGGGCATGGCAACCCACTCCAGTATTCTTGCCTGGAGAATTCCATGGGCAGAGGAGCCTGGTGAGCTAGTCCTTGGGGTCACAAAGAGTTGGACATGACTGGGCAACTAACACTTTCACTTTCATGAATGAATTCAGAGTTCCATATACTGTTCTTTCCTTCCCTAATATTACCTGCATTATTTCTATTCTCTCTAGTTTCCTTTCCCTCTCGTCTGTTTATAGTCCTTACAACTTCTCATACTTCCACCTATGATTTCCATACTTCTCTCAGTCCCGCCTCCTCTGAATCTCTTATCCTTTGTGAATTTTTGTCCTCTCTGAAAACAAGAGGATTAAAGATCAGAGCTCTGATCTGCCTGATTTCCATTTTTGCCCCATTATTGTCTGTGTTCCATGCAGCAGTTTGAGTGTTTATAAAAGATAAAAAATCTAAAGAGAAAGAGCAAAGAATAAGGCAGATTCACTAAGATAAGCAGGGACTAGAGTTGGAGAGAAAGCCAGTGTGTGTTAGTCACTCAATCATGCCCGACTCTTTGCAACCCCAAGGACTGGAGCCCACCAGGCTCCTCTGTCCATGAGATTTTCTAGTCAAGGATACTGGAGTGGGTTGCCATTTCCTTCTCCAGGGGATCTTCCCAACCCAGGGATCGAACCCAGGTCTCCTGCACTGAAGGCAGATTCTTTACCAACTGAAAGCCAAGATGACTCTAATTCTTCCCAGGACTCAGCTATATTCTCATGTCTTACAGTTGCATAAAACATCCCTCTCTCCTTATAATATATTTTGCTTCTGTGCTTGTGAAAGTTCATTTCACTACTAGTAGCTGAATCATACTACTTAACACCCTCTCTTTAAAGAAAATGATGAACTGTTTGAATGTTTGTATGTTGAAAATTGGAGAAGGCAATGGCACCCCACTCCAGTACTCTTGCCTGGAAAATCCCATGGACAGAGGAGCCTGGTAGGCTGCAATCCATGGGGTCGCTAAGAGTTGGACACGACTGAGCGACTTCCCTTTCACTTTTCACTTTCATGCATTGGAGAAGGAAATGGCAACCCACTCCATTGTTCTTGCCTGGAGAATCCCAGGGACAGGGGAGCCTGGTGGGCTGCCGTCTATGGGGTCGCACAGAGTCGGACACGACTGAAGTGACTTAGCATAGCATGTTGAAAATCATTTTATGAGCTAAAACACCACCTATAATGTTGTTTCTGTGGGGAAAATGTGTGTCCCCAATAATGCAAATGACTCTTTGGAATTGAAACCTAAATTCCAAATTTCGGATTGCTGATTTTATCAACTGGGCCTCCCTGGTAGCTCAGCTGGTAAAGAATCCGTTGGCAATGCAGGAGAACCCGGTTTGATTTCTAGGTCAGGAAGATCCCCTGAAGAAGGGATAAGCTGCCTACTCCAGTATTTTTGGGCTTCCCTGGTGGCTCAGGCAGTAAAGAATCCACCTACATTGTGGGAGACCTGCGTTCGGTCCCTGGGTTGGGAAGATCCCCTGGAGGACGGCATGGCAACCCACTCCAGTATTGCCTGGAGAATCCCCATAGACAGAGGAGCCTGATGGGCTATTGTCCACGGGGTCACAAAGAGTCAGACACTACTGAGCAAGTAAGCACATTTTTATCATTTACACCTTTAAAATCACATGTTAATGTCTTTTCCCCCTTTACTTTCTGTCTGTAATGGGGGCTAGGCCCCACGTTCTGATCCTCAGAGGCAATCTTTAGCTGTTGTTGACTGTTAAAAATTCTGCCTTGGCCATCAGTCTATCCCAGTGAACTTATTAACATTTTCAGCAGAGTTTTTGAAGGAATAAGTCAGTATCAGTTAAAAATTTGTCATGTGAAGAAGCACAGCATGATACTGAAGGAGAAAAGGCTTTTGCAGCATCTACTGCCCTCTTACCCAAAGATCCTCTTTGCCATAAAGTTTAAAAAATGCACAGTGAAAAAAAAAGAAAATGGAAAATCTGGCCTTTAAATCAAATTGGCTCAGTTAATAAATAGTCTCTGAATGTTCAGCCTTGCTTTTAGGTAGCTGAGTTTTACTGCATGATGTGTGTGTGTGTGTGTGTGTGTGTGTGTGTGGCAGAGGGAAGGGGACTGGGGGTAAGCTTTGAGTTGCCAGTGAAGCATTTTAAGTCACATAAGGAAAAAAATAGATAACCACTCTCTGTTATTGCTGAGGCAATATCCAGTGAACATCAGTTAAAACAGAAGGTTTTGAATCAGGGAAAAATAATTTTAAAGAGAGCTGTTGTTTTTCTTAATTATAGGGTAAGAATGAAGCTAATTCACTGCTTCCCACGCATCCCCCAACCATAGATAAAGGAATTTCAATAGCATATCATTCAGTACAAGAACTTTACCATCAGTTTTATTCATCAGCAAAACCGAAGAAACAATTGCAGGATGTTCTCTATTATTTAGTAGGGAATGCCTTTATCACTATATGTCCTTGTCTGACATTCCTGTTGTTTGTTTCCATTAGATGTTTGGCTTTTAGTTCCATAGTGCAGTGCCAAATACTTAAGTCAGCACATAGGAGTGTATATTACTTAGAGCTTTACGGCAAAGTCACCTCTTGCTTAAAACAGTTGGCCAGCACCACCTACTAAGTTGAATACAGTGGAAACCATAGAAGGCCCTTATTACTTTGGAAAGCAAAATGAATAGTGAACTATATTTAAAGTATTATTGAGAAGGAATTGAGTGGCAGACAATTTGATACCAATGATGATTTCATTTTTAAAAGGTATAATAAAATCCTAAAATTATCCATATGATAACATGATAAAAGTTAACCACTTTTTTCTCCTTTTGCTACCTGTACAAAAGTGAAGGCAAATGCTTTTGCTGATAGCCAGGGCTGGAGGGGGGAGGACGTTTCAAAGAATTGCAAAGCTAATTATTCCGATGTCATTTTTCTAAATTATTCTAATGTGACTTTCAGAACATGCCTTCCATAGATCATTTATTCATTTAGTAGTAATGCTTATGAAAGTAGATAAGCCAGATTTCCTTATGTGATTTTATAATTTATAAGGACACTTTGGTGATGATAAGTTTGGATGCTTCTCTAAGACACTTTGGCTATTTTCCTCTAACCATATGACAGGCCTCATTTCACATACCTTTCAAATCGCTCCTCTAAATCTTTTCCTTTGGGGATGGTTTCAGCCTACAGTAAGAACCATCTGCTTCTGAAAGTGGTTGTTGGGGACTAGATGCTGCTTGGGAGTTCCTTTTCTTTCTTTCTCTGTGGACTCTTAAGTGGGATGTCCTCGAAATTATAATGATGCATAATTCTTTTTTCTACCATGTCCAGGATATCCCTGATAATTTTTGATTTACATTATTTCTAGATGCATGTACCAGATACATTTGTATTAATTGCTCTGCATATCCTTCTTAAGTTTTTCCCACCTCTAAAATTCACAGATGTAGAGAACAAACTTCTGGTCTCTACATCCCCCATCTCTGTAATGTAGAGGGGGATGGGATGAATTAGGAGATTGGGGCTGACATATATACATACTATGTATAAAATAGATAACTAATGAGAACCTAGGGTATAGCATAGGGAGCTCTACTAGATGCTCTGTGGTGAACTCTAAATGGGAAGGAAATCTAGAAAAGAGTGGATATGTGTATACGTTATGACTGATTCACTTTACTGTATAGCAAGAAACTAGCACAATGAAAGTATATTTCAATAAAAATTAATTTTAAAATAAATAAGATTAAAATAAAGCCAAATTATAGACACAGTGAAGTTTGAATCTAATGTGGCTTATTTTAAATAAGTCCCTCCAAATAATTACTTTGTTTTTAATGTGTTTTTATTTGCAAGCCTGTATCACGCTTTATGTTCTATGATTCACTGGTTTCCATTTCAGTTTTAAATAATCAATTGGGGTGCCTTTCGGTTGATGATACTTCTGTTTATGTGACTTCTGTGTTTTTAAAGTTTATACAAGACTGTATCTAGTGTTTTATATCTTGGAAGATTATTTCTTTGGTTTCCAGTACCAGAAACTTCTTTTTATTTAGAGCCAATTATCATGAGTATGGGGCTTCCCTCATAGCTCAGTTAGTAAAGAATCCACCTGCAATGCAGGAGACCCTGGTTTGATTCCTGGGTCAGGAAGATCCACTGGAGAAGGGATAGGCTACTGACTCCAGTATTCTTGGACTTCCCTTGTGTCTCAGCTGGTAAAGAATCTTCGTGCAATGCAGGAGACCTGGATTCAATCCCCGGGTTGGGAAGATCCTCTGGAGAAGGGAAAGGCTACCCACTCCAGTATCCTGGCCTGGAGAATTCCATACAGTCCATGGGGTCACAAAGAGTCAGACACAATTGAGTGACTTTTGCTTTCACTTTCATCATGAATACAGATTTTTGTCCCACTTCATACTACTATATTTTATAAGTTCTCTTTTTAAGACTAAAACTACGTTGTTTTGGCTAGATAGCAGTTTCCAGAGCGTTGCACCATTGTTGAGTCAGTATTTCTTGAATCTACATATAGACTGTCCAACCTAGTCTACTCACTCATCCACCCTCTTAGGTGATAATTTCATACAGCACATCCTTCCTGAATATCATTCTTAGCCTCTTATTTCACTGAGAAAAATAGAAGCAATCAGAAGCGAGCTTGAGCCAGCCACTACATCTATTCACTCACTTGTGTCTTTCCCCATATATTCTGCCCTCTCTGTTTATCCTAATTAACTCTTTATGTTCCAAGGAAATGTCAACATCTCTTGTCTTGTGAAGATCCTTTTTTATTTTTCTTGCCTACTTCAAATAGTTGCTCTAGAATTCTTTGCTGTTTCTCACTCATTCATAAGTTTTCCCCCCTCAAGTGAATTGTTCTTATCAGCCTACAAGCATATAGTTATACCTTCTATCTTTTAAAAAAACTCACTTGTCCTACATCCTCTTTCACTTACCATCCTGTTTCTATCTTTAAATTTTTTTTTAATTTATATATGATAAAGTTCACTCTTTCAGTCTGTTTTCTAGAGTTACTGTATCATTTTGCATTCCCACCAGAAATATTTGCAGCTGCTCTGCTTTCTTGCTAGTACTTGGTATTGTCAGCTCCTTTTCCTTTTATCTTTCACCCTCTTGTTTTCTTCTTTCTCTACCTCATCCTTCTTTTTAATTTCATATATTCTAATAGGTATATAGTGGTATCTCATTGCAGTTTTAATTAACATTTTGCAAATTAGCAATGACATTGAGCATCTTTTTGTGTGCTTGTTTGCCATCATATATTTTCTTTGATTCGATATCTGTTTACATTTTTTCTCCATTTTATGTTGTTTGTTTTCTTACTGTTGAGATTTGAGAGATTTTAATATACTTTACAGACAAGTCTCTGTCAAATATACGATTTCAGAATATTGTTTCCCAGTCTTTAGCTGCTCGTTCTTTCATTCTCTTATTATTGTTTTGTTAATTTTTTCTCAGAGGGAAAAGGTTTTAATTTTAATAAAACCCAATTTGTCTCTTTAAAAAATAATAAATCACATTTTTGGTATCAAACCTAAGAATTGTTTAACACAAGATCAATACATTTTTATTATCTATTTTCTCTTTAATGTTTAACAGTTTTGCATTTCACATTTGGGATCATGATATATTTGGGATTAATTACTGAACAATAGGTGAGGTATAAGTTGAAGTTTGTAATTTCTTTTCATATGGATGTTCAGTTGTTCCAGCACCATTCGTTGAAAGCATTTTAGTTTTTCTATTTAATTCTGTTTGCATCTTTATTAAAAGCCCATTGTATCCTAATCTGTGCAGAACTGTTTCTGAATTGATTTGCCTCTCCCTGATGATCAGTGTGATGTAGAGCATCTTTTTGTGTGGCTACTGGCCATCTGTATGTCTTCTTTAGAAGTGTTTGTTCAGATCTCGGGTCCATTCTTCACAGATTATTTGTTTTTGTTGTTGAGCTGTAAAAGAATTATGTGCATATTTTATTAACTCTTTGCCTGATACATCAGTTCAGTTCAGTTGCTCAGTCATGTCTGACTCTTTGCGACCCCATGGACTGCAGCACGCCAGGCCTTCCTGTCCATCACCAACACCTGGAGCCTACTCAAATTCATGTCCATCACGTCAATGATGCCATCCAACTATATCATCCTCTGCCATCTTCTTCTCCTCCTGCCTTCAATCTTTCTCAGCATCAGGGTCTTTTCAAATGAGTCAGTTCTTCACATCAGGTTGCCAAAGTATTGGAGTTTCAGCTTCAGCATCAGTCCTTCCAATGAATATTCAGGATTCAGGACTGATTTCCTTTAGGATGAACTGGTTGGATCTCCTTGCAGTCCAAGGGACTCTCAAGAGTCTTCTCCAACACCACAGTGCAAAAGCATCAATTCTTCAGCACTCAGCTTTCTTTATAGTCCAACTCTCACATCCATACATGACGACTGGAAAAAACATAGCTTTGACTAGATGGACCTTTGTTGGCAAAGTAATGTCTCAGCTTTTTAGTATGCTGTCTAGGTTTATCATAGCTTTTCTTCCAAGGAGCAAGCGTCTTTTAATTTCATAGCTGCAATCACCATCTGCAGTGATTTTGGAGCCCCCAAAAATAAAGGCTGTCACTGTTTCCATTGTTTCCCCATCTATTTGCCATGAAGTGATGGGAGCGGATGCCATGATCTTAGTTTTCTGAATGTTGAGCTTTAAGCCAACTTTTTCACTCTTCTCTTTCACTTTCATGAAGAGGCTCTTTAGTTCTTTACTTTCTACTGTAAGGTTGGTGTCATCTGCATATCTGAGGTTATTGATATTTCTCCCAGCAATCTTGATTCCAGCTTGTGCTTCCTCCAGCCCAGCGTTTCTCATGATGCACTCTGCATAGAAGTTAAATAAGCAGGGTGACAATATACAGCCTTGACTTACTGTACTCCTTTTCCTATTTGGAACCAGTCTGTTGTTCCATGTCCAGTTCTAACTGTTGCTTCCTGACATGCATACAGATTTCTCAGGAGGCAGGTCAGGTGGTCTGGTATTCCCATCTCTTGAAGAATTTTCCACAGTTTGTGGTGATCCACACAGTCAAAGGCTTTGGAGTAGTCAATAAAGCAAAAGTAGATATTTTCTGGAACTCTCTTGGTTTTTTGATAATCCAGCAGATTTTTGGCAATTTGATCTCTGGTTCCTCTGTCTTTTCTAAATCTAGCCTGATACATAGTTTGCAAATATTTTCTTCTATTCCATACATTGCTTCTTCATGTAATTAACTGTTTCTTTTTCTTTGTAGAGTTTTCAATTTGATGTAGTCCCATCTGTTTATTTTTGCTTTTGTTGCCTATGTTTTTGGTGTCATGTCCCAGACATACAGAATAGGTTGGAAGTGTTCCTTTCTCTTCAGTTTTTTGGAAAAGTTTGAGAGGAGTGGCACAAACTCTAAATATTTGGAAGAATCACCAATGAAACCATCTGGTATGGGATTTTTCTTTGTTGGGAGGCTTTTGAATACTGCCTTCATCTCCTTACTCATAGATCTATTTAGACTTTCTGTTTCTACATGATTCAGTCTTTTCAGGTTATATATTTCTAGAAATTTATCTATTTCTTCCAAGCTACCCAATTTGTTGGTGTATAATTTTTCATAGTGGCCTCTTACAATCTTATGTATTTCTGTGATGTCAGTTGTGATGTCTTCTCATTCATTTATAATTTTGTTTATTTGGAACTTCTTTCTTGGTAGTCTAGCTAAAAGCTTGTCAGTTTTATCTTTAAAAAAATATTAGTTTCATTAGTATTTGTCTATTGTTTTTCTTATCTCTATTTCATTTATATCCTCTCTGACCATTGTTTCTTCCCTCCTTCTCCTAACTAGGTTTAGTTTGTTCTTTTTCTAATTCCATGAGACATAAAGTTAGGTTGTTTATTTGAGTTTTATTTTCTTAATGTAAGCATCGGTCACTATAAACCTTCATCTTAGAATTGTTTTTGCTGCATCTCATAAGTTTTGGTATGTTGTATTTTTTTCATTTATTTCAGGATACTCTGTGATTTCCTTTTTGATTTTTCCTTTGATCCATTAGTTGCTCAGGAGTATGTTGTTATATTCCACGTACTGGTGAGTTTTTCAGCTTTCTTCCTGTTATTGATTTCTCATTTCATACCTTTATGGTTGTGAAAAAGAAACACAATATTATTTCTATCTTCTTAAATTTGTCAAGGCTTATTTCATGGCCCAGCATGTGATCTGTCCTTGAGAATGTTCTATGAAGAGATGCTTTAGAAGCATTTTGATTACTTTGTAAATATTTGTTGGATGAAAGAATGAATCTACTTTTATTTATTTATTCCTAGGTCAAATTCCCCAGTAATCCATTCCCCATCTAATAGCCACAGTGATATTTTATAAATACAAACTCAAAGATTTCCCTGATAACTTGGAATGAAAATAAAATTTTTAACCAGGCCTAAAAAGCCTTAAATGATCCGACCTCGCTGCTTACCTTGAAGACTGAGTCACCTTGCTTCACTCACATCCTTTTTTGCAATTCCAGCCACCTGCCTTTCTTTTTTACTTGTTTAATGTTTATTGGAGCACAGTTGCTTTACAGCGTTGCTTATTTTCTGCTGTGCTGTGTGCTTAGTGCTGTGCTTAGTCGCTCAGTTGTGTCTGACTCTCTGCAACCCCATGGACTGTAACTTGTCAGGTTCCTCTGTCCATGGAGATTCTCCAGACAAGAATACTGAAGTGGGTTGCCATGCCCTCTCCAGGGAATCTTCCCAACCCAGGGATCAATCCAGGTCTCCCACATTGCAGGTGGATTCTTTACTGTCTCAGCCACTAGAGAAGCCCTTTTCTGCTGTACAGCAATGCAAATCAGCTATATATTTACATACATCCCCTGTCTTTTGAATTTCCTTCCCATTTAGGTCACTACAGAGCATTAAGTATAGAGTTCCCTGTGCTATACAGTAGGGTCTCATTCGTTACTGTTTTATACATAGTAATATATATATATATATATATGCCATTCCCAATCTCCCAATTCATCCCACTCCTCTTTCCCCCTTTTGGTGTCCACACTTAAGGTTCCTTGTGCTGTGCTGTGCTGTGCTTAGTTGCCCAGTTATGTCCGACTATTTGCAACCCCATGAACTGTAGCCTGCCAGGCTCCTCTGTCCATGGGGATTCTCTAGGCAAGATACTGGAGTATCCTCCTCCAGGGGAATCTTCCTGACCTAGGGATTGAGCCCGCATCTCTTAATGTCTCCTGCATTAGCAAGCAGGGACTTCCCTGGTGGCTCAGATGGTAAAGTGTCTGTCTACAATGCGGGAGACCCCGGTTCGAGCCCTGGGTTGGGAAGATCCCCTTGAGAAGGAAATGGCAATCCACTCTAGTACTATTGCCTGGAAAATCCCATGGACAGAGGAGCCTGGTAGGCTACAGTCTATGGGGTCGCAAAGAGTCAGACATGACTGAGCGACTTCACTTTCATCACTTTCACTTTCTTTACCACTAGCGCCACCTGGAAAGCCCGAGGTTCCTTGAGGACACCAAATTCTTCCCTGCCTCAGGGCCTACCCTTGCTTCCTGCCTGGAATACTCCCACTCCCTACTTGTCTTTGCTGCTGCTGCTGCTGCTGCTAAGTCACTTTAGTCATGTCCAACTCTATGCAACCCCACAGACAGCAGAGCACTAGGCTCCCCCGTCCCTGGGATTCTCCAGGCAAGAACACTGGAGTGGGTTGCCTTTTCCTTCTCCAATGCATGAAAGTGAAAAGTGAAAGTGAAGTCGCTCAGTTGTGTCCGACTCCCAACGACCCCATGGACTGCAGCCTACCAGGCTCCTCCGCCCATGGGATTTTCCAGGCAAGAGTACTGGAGTGGGGTGCCATTGCCTTCTCCATACTAGTCTTTAGGTAAGTTTATTTTCAGTCAGATCTTAGTTTCAAATGTAAGAACTTTATTGTTAATACTGTTTTTTTCTAATGTTAAAAAGTAACACTCAAAGCATCAGAAAATCTAGTGACAGAGAGTATGGTGTTTCCTAACTTCATTCATTTTATTCAATGTGTTTAATGGTTTTCATCTTATTGAGGATTTCAGTGTATTATTTAAAAATACTATAGATTTTCACTTTAGGGTAATTATAGATACATTGGAATATCTCTATTTGTGGACAAAAGATTGAGAATAGGAGGAGGAGAGGGTGGGAGAGATAGTAAGATTGAAAGAAGCAGGTGCCATTTTAATCGGTCTCCTGTTTAAGCTAACAATATAAAGTGGAAGATGGTGCAATTTTTTACAAACAAAAAGAAGAATCTTTTATGCTCTGATCTTAAAACTGCCATATAATATTACTTTATTGATCTTTGCAATGTCAGTAAAGTAAGTAGGTGTTAGGAATTGTGACTTGCAGCTAAAAAAAGGCAACTAAGAAGAAAAAGAGACCTTTGGAATTGAGCTTGCTGTGAAGACTGAATAAAAGATACTTTAATTTCTAACTCCTGCTGTGGCACTTCTTGGGTCTATTTTCAACTCTATTTGATCAAAGTATTAATTTTTTTTTTCTGCTAGTATTTGGGGGAATGCAAAGCTAAATAAATGAGTTCAACCTTTAAGGACATCCTAATCTAGGTGAGGAGACAAGCACCTATAGCTAACCACACGTATATTAAGCTCTTTAGTCAGTGAATGTTGGTAGCAAACATGATAGAATAAGGATTTAGAAGCAATTCACTTGAACTGAGGAGAATTAGGAAGTATTTTATGACAGAAGTGGTATTGAATCTTGGCCTAACTGAAGAGTTTGACAGACGGGGATGGAAAAAGAGCGTTTTTTACCCTCTCAAAGTATATGGAGTTACTCACAAGGATGATGCATTTTATGGAAGAGAATAAAATCTGGTGCTACTGAAGCATGGCGTGTGTAGAAAGAGATGAGTTTTTCTACTGCCTACTTTGTTCCTCAAGAAAAATTCCCTAGGCCGGAATATTCCTCCTCCTCTTGTTGCATGGGACATTTTCTGTAAAATGTTTTGTTGACTGTGTGTGTTCATAGAACCTGTGTTTCCTCTTTCATTTATTTTTCAGTCATTCACTCATTCATTTTGTAACACACTTAATTGAAACTTGTCATGTACAGATGATTTTGCTAAGTTAGCCTGTAGACACAGTGTTAAAGATGACAGACATAATCTCCTCTGGAGTTCATAGTCTAGTCGAAAAAGATAAGTAATAGATGCTATTCATTTATTCAGCCAATATTAATTGTTGATCACCTACTATGCATGATAAGAGCTGGAGATACAGCAGTGAACAAAATGGACAAAAGTCCCTGCTTGATGGAAGCAGGTGATAAAGCGATCTGACCTAATGTGAGAATTGATGGAAAGTAGATATTACTTTGCCAACAAAGGTCTGTTTAGTCAAGGCTATGGTTTTTCCAGTGGTCATGTATGGATGTGAGGTTTGGACTGTGAAGAAAACTGAGTGCCAAAGTATTGATGCTTTTGAACTGTGGTGTTGGAGAAGACTCTTGAGAGTCCCTTGGACTGCAAGGAGATCCAACCAGTCCATTCTGAAGATCAGCCCTGGGTGTTCTTTGGAAGGAATGATGCTAAAGCTGAAACTCCAGTACTTTGGCTACCTCATGCAAAGAGTTGACTCACTGGAAAAGACTCTGATGCTGGGAGGGATTGGGGGCAGGAGGAAAAGGGGATGATAGAGGATGAGAGGGCTGGATGGCATCACCGACTCGATGGACATAAGTTTGAGTGAACTCCGGGAGATGGTGATGGACAGGGAGGCCTGGCGTGCTGCAATTCACGGGGTCGCAAAGAGTCAGACATGACTGAGCGACTGAACTGAACTGAACTGAACTGAACCCTCTGAAAAGACCTTTACTTTGAAACTTGATTGTTGTGTTGTCTCCCCACTGTCTAGTATCTCACTAGGGAAATTGTTATACAAATGAATAAGAAGAATTATACTACTACATACACATTAGCTATTGATAGAAGTCATAAGAGTAGTAGTATAATCCTTATTGTGAATTAGTTTACAAATGTACTTTAATACAGTTTATCATTTATTCCTTACAATTACCTTATAATAAAAGTATTATTATTCTTCCAACTTTCCAATGCAGAAAATGAGTCTTAGCATGTGAAGTCTTTTCCCCTAAGATCCCAAAACTTGTAACTAGAAAAGCTAGAAACTTCACCCACATTTAGGTGACATTACATCAACATGAACCTTAACCACTAGAGTACATTCGCATGTTTTGCATGTTGTATAAAGTCTGCATTGTCATCATAGCGCTTGTCAAAGATCTCACAAGTGTCCTGAGGTCCCTTTGATGATATGAAGTAAGGGTTTAGAGAACACTTGATGAGAAATGTGTGTGCTGTGTATCTTCCCCACCCTTTAGAAGTTTCTGAATGTCCTTGCCCAGTTAGGTTTTTAAAGGGTAACAGTGTAATGCTTTAAGTTTTGAAATGAACTGGGCTTAGAATTCCTGGGATTATGAGTAAGCTGTGTCTTCTGATATCACTTAATGGACAGGTGCTAGTTTATAGCTCTGTGAGAGCAGGAACCATCTCTGTTGCATTCATGACTGTTGCCCAATATCAAAGTCACTGCTCAGTAAGTGAAGCCCCACTACCATAATCTGTAGCCTGAGAAGAAAGCATGCCTCATCCTGGGATTGAGTGTTCTTCCATGAGGCTTTCAAATATACTTAATGAATCAAAAGAATACCATGCAAATATTGCTTTACTTTAGGTTTGAGAAGCATGTTCCAACCTATTCTGACCATGAAAAGGGGAAATTAGAAGTGGCTTCTATTCAGCTCATTGTTTTCTCCAACTGATCTGTAATCTCTTTTAATATCCATGGCACCTACAAGTTTCCTTTCTCTGTCCATAGAGAAGCCTCCTCCCGTTGTAGTTTCTCTCTTTTCCACATGCCCCCTCTGTAATTTTACTCTTTGGATATCCTCTCTTTCCCTTCATGCTGCTCCTTTGAGACTTCAGGCTCTTGAGGAATTGTCAGATATTGAATTATATCTAGTTCTAATAAGGAACAGGGTTGTAGAAAGATCAACAAGATAAACCCTTACTGGGACTTATCTTAAGAATTTTATATAAAAGAAAGTTTATCATGCTTATCAGTCTATAAAGGTTAATTTTCTTTTAATATAGCTCCTGTATGTTACTTTAAAAAAATTCTGACCCATTTGTATCTCCATCCTCAGTTGTAATACTAAGGATCCCTTTCCTAAATTTGACATGGGCTAGACAGATCTACAGAGAAGGCAATGGCACCCCACTCCAGTACTCTTGCCTGGAGAATCCCATTGATGGAGGAGCCTGGTAGGCTGCAGTCCATGGGGTCGCTAAGAGTCAGGCACAACTGAGCGACTTCACTTTCACTTTTCACTTTCATGCATTGGAGAAGGAAATGGCAACCCACTCCAGTGTTCTTGCCTGGAGAATCCCAGGGACAGGGGAGCCCGGTGGGCTGCCGTCTATGGGGTCGCACAGAGTCGGACACAACTGAAGCGACTTAGCAGCAGCAGCAGCAGCAGACAGATCTAAGAAACAAGAGGAAGATGGATGAAACAGATTTATCCTATCACAAAAATAATCATAAAGTGAAGAAAGCAATCCTCAAATATCTAAGAGAAATTAACATTCTTTATTCTGTCAGAATTAAGAGAGAATAGGGAAAGTATTAAATACAGATGCTTCAAATTTGGAAGTCCTAAAACTGAGCTAAATTGTATGCAGAAGTTAGATTAAGCTAAAGAGTCAGTGTTTATTTTACTTCATTGAGTACAGATGGCATAAAGATGAAGAGATCATTCATGGCCATGCTAATTACAGTCTAACTGGGAACAAAATGTGTAAACAGATAACTTCCATACAACACGAGAAGAACTAATATAAAATTATTCTCAGGAACTCCACACTAAACCTCCAAACTAAATCAAGAAATCATTCCTGGAGAAAGTGATGCTGAAGTGAGTTCTAGCCAAGTGAAGAAGTTATGGGAAAAAAGTGAGTTGTAAGCAAGGAAAATGAGGTAGACAAAGGCAACAAATTGTGAGCAGGAAAAGTATGCACAGGAAACTATTATTAGACATAAAGTTTAAGGAAAAAGTGACAGAAGATGAGGATGGACAATGGACAGGGGCAAGTTCACAGAGGATCTTGTGTGTCGTTCTAAGAAGCTTGGACTTGTAAATGATGAACCATAAATCAGGGATGGCAAAGTTTTGCTCTGGTTACAAATAACTCCCATTTTCACTGGCTTAAAATAGCACAAGTTTATCTTTCTTTCACTGTATGTCTATCACAGGTGAGCAGGGGGTTTCTACTTGTCACTAAGGAACCCAGGCTATTGAAGTATCTTGAATGGTGGAAGTTACCTTGTCAGAAGGAAAAGAGTATTCTGGAGGATTTCACATTAGCAACTAAATGTTCTTCGAGGTGACATAGATCCCTTCTCACAGTCACCATGTGTGCAGAAGGAATAAATTCTGTATGTTTCTAGAAAATAGTACTAATGACTACCACAGTTTGCCTTTCTAGTCACCAAATATTTGATTTGTCCTCCATCTAGTATGCAAAATGTGTTCACCTCCTCCCTAAGGGAGACACATTTTGTCGTGGCATCAGCTGAGTCTGGGGCCTTACAGTAGCTTCTGCATTGGGGTATAGTGCCTAGAAGTTTACCTGACTTTGGTCCAATGACTTTGAGGTAAGGGGACAAATTATCAGCTCTAGTCTCCAAACCCAGTATCCACTGTTGGAATAGAAGTAAAACAATCACAGTACATAAATGCACACAGTGGAAAGAGAGAGATGCACCACAGCTACTGATTAGATTTCATGAAGTTCTGCTGGAGTAAGAGAAGAAACCTGTGCCCTGAAGATGATGTTGAGCTGGGGGATGGGGAAGAGTGCACCTTGGTTAATTCCTAATTCTGATCCTTGAAAATGTCTTCCCAGTGATTTCTCTGTGGCTCTATTCTCCACCCTCATAGTTTCTTCCTCTTCATTATTCTCTTTGGATTATGGTTCAGTGACAGCTACCTCAAATATTTAGTCAGCTTCTTACCTGTTTCATTTTAGTTATCTCATCGTGCCATTAGCCATTCCCACAATTCTTTTTGAAACACAGTTCTGTCTCTCAACATAGTCGTGGGTACTTTAGTACTTATCCATCTTTGGAGAAAGGAGACATAACTTCTGTCTCTTTTCCTTGAACCATTCTTGTCTAGCTGGGAAAACGTATTGGGCACACCTTGAACACATGGTTTTAGCAGTCATGTCTTTGTTTTGCTTGCAAGGCTGACTTTTAATCACCTTTTGCCACCCAAAGCCTACTCAGTTTTATATTTTACCAATGGAAAGGATAACACTGTTGCTTCTTCCAACCTGAAAAGTCCCCTGATATTTTCCATTCTCCCTATTTATTTTAGGCTTGCTTATTGTTGTTCAGTCGCTCAGTCACATCTGACTCTTTGTGACCCCATGGACTACAGCTCGCCAGGCTTCCCTGTCCTCCACTATCTGCCAGAGCTTACTCAAACTCATGTCCATTGAGTCGGTGATGCCATCCAACCATCTCATCCTCTGTCACCCCCTTCTCCTCTTGCCCTCAATATTTCCCAGCATCAAGGTCTTTAGAAGCTAATTTTTTAAATTAATTTTTATTGGATTATAGTCGATTTACAATGCTGTTAGTTTCTGTTGTGTGGCAGAGTGAATCAGATATACACATACACTCTTTTTTAGATTCTTTTCCCATGTATATTATTATGGTGAATACTATTGAGAAGAGTTCCCTGTGCTATATAGTAGGTCTTTATTACTTATTTATTTTATATATAATAGAGTGTATATGTCAATCTCAGTCTCCCATTTTGTCCCTTCCTCCTTCCCCCTTGATAACCATGATTTTGTTTTCTACATCTGTGACTATTTCTGTTTTATATATAAGTTCACTTGTGCAATTTTTTACATTCCACATATAAACAGCTTCATAGAATATTTGTCCTTCTCTATCTGACTTAATTGACTCAGTATGACAATCTCTGGGTCCATCCATGTTTCTGCAGGTGAAGCAGTCAATTTTCAAAGGTTGTTTTTTTCTTATAATACCTGATCAAATGTAACCAATAGCAGTTAATGTATGTTACTAATGTTCATATGTCTAATCCTTGCCTCTAAGCTGCTAGTTCATTAGATCCATTTTCTGTACCTATCAGTGTTGCCAGTTGTTTTATCACTGCATTAACAGACTATCCCACTTTCCATTTCTTCACATCCCCTCTCTGGGCCCCCAAACTAATTCTGTTTCTCAATGTTATTGTTCAGCAGCATCCTACTTCTGGAAACCAAGTTTCATTTCAATCAGGATAAGATAGGTTGTACTGTGTTAACAGATCAATTAACTCGGTGTCTTAAAAACCACAAAAGTATAGTTTTTTGCTTACACTACATATAGATCATGAGTCATCATTCAGAGATCTAGGGATCAAGGACCACCATCTCAAATATTATATTACAGTAATGGGAATAAGAGAGCCCCGCTGGTCTTTCCTCAGCTGCTAGATGCTGTGGTTAAAAGTGCCGAAACTCATTGGTCAAAAATAGTCACATGGACTCTCATTCCAACCATAAAGAAAGCCAGGAATTCCAATCTTACTATGTGCCCAGAAGGGGAAAGAAGTGGAAATATCTGCTGAAAACGTGAGCAGCTCTCACAGATGGTGAATCCCTGAAAGGTTTTATAGCAAAACCTTTATAGCAAAAAGTAGCACCTGGCAAGATTTGTATTTTATACGATTCTCTCTGGTTTTAATCAGAGAAAGTATCTGTAGAGAACAAGATGGGAAATAAACCATGCTAATTATGAAGCCACACTGTAATTTGGTAGGACTTAGTGATTAAATAAACAAGGATAAAAATGATTTCTGTGTTTGTGGACTTCAGTGACTGTGTCACGATTGGTACCATTAATTAAAGGGGTACAAGCAAAGCAGTAGACACGAAACAACAGAAAGACTCTGCATCAAGCTGGAGATGCACTTAGTTTTAGACATTTGGAGTAGAGACAACAAGCATTTGGTGATACGTTTCTGATGTTCAGGTAGAGGTCATTACTGGATATAAATTAGATTTATTCTAATATTGAAAGTATTAGATTTTAATTACAAACCATGAAAAGGAAATAAAACCCCCAAGGGAGATCCTGGGGGAACCTAAATTTAGATGCTGGGAGGTGATCCAGAGAGAGCTGTGCCACAGCTTAAAGGAAGGAACAGAGCTCCAAGGGGAGGATAGTCCACAGGTTAAATGTTGAAAGGGAAATTCAAGATAAAAGATAGACTGAAGCATTGGGTTTGGCAATGAGAAAGTAGAAGTTTTGCAAGCATAGTCTCATTGATGTGTGTGTGTATGTTGAAAGGGATACCTTACTTCAATGAATTAAGGAACAAATGGGGAAGGTGAAGAAGTAAAGATGATAGATCATCTTTCAAGAATATGACCTAGAGCCAATTTTGTGACTTCTCAGTAATGCAGTATTGCCAGTAAAGGAAGGTGGTGATTCCTCTTTAACAGTTTCTAACATAATATCCTTCACTGAGTGACTCAGGAGATCAGTGAATTCTGCCACTTGCCAAATGTGTCTATTCTGGGTTTAAATTCAGGAACTAGGAAATACCACTGGGTGAGTCCATGACCCTAGTTGGCCCAACTATGAGACAGTCTCGGGGCACAACTCCATTTATTACCTGAGTACTATGAGTTTTTTTCTTTGGCTGCTGGACTGCGCTGATATTTTTGGTTCACAAAAATTAGTATCAATTCAGAGTTAGTGTCTAACTCTGAAAGAATCTGTAGATTTCCTTCCCCTCGATGCATAGTCTCCCTCATTTGTTAATGGCCTCAGGTACATTTGGAAAAGGCTTGGAGGAAGATTCATAGTTATTACATATGTCAGTGCTTCAGGATTTTGTTTCAAGGAGACCTTGGGTCCTTTTGGCTTTCCCTGGTGGCTCAGACGGTAAAGAATCTGCCTGAAATGCGGGAGAGCTGGGTTCGATCCTTGGGTTTGGAAGATCCCCTGGAGAAGGGCATGGCAACCCACTCCAGTATTCTTGCCTGGAGAATCCCCATGGACAGAGGAGCCTGGCAGGTTACAGTCCTTGGGGTCACAGAGTCAGACACGACTGAGCAACTTTCACGTTCACTTTTTTCCACTTGAGTCCTTTCAGTCAAGAGGCACTGTTAAGAGGCTGATTCTCATCATGGAGGCTCAAGGCAAGTTTCTGGCCCCCAGATTTTGGAGGTTTTTCAGTTAGATGGATCACATAATATTTTAGTAGGCTACTTATCTATTTCATTCCTAGGATACCATAATCAATTAGCCACTGACAAAGATCCTTGTGGTCAAAACTTTGATTAACACTTTGTGGTAATTAGTTTCTACCACTTAGTTTCTATCACTGGGACTCCATCATCCCTACTGAAATCAAAGAGCCTCCTCAGTGGCATTTTTGAGGTTTTAAAGTGTTTTGGTGTTCCTTTTTAATTGTGTTTCTTAACTCTTTGGTGAAAGGAGTGTTCCCTGAGCCTCCTGGGGCGGTGTGGTTCCTGGAAGACAGCTATAAGTCATGCATCATAAATTCCTGCCAACGTTCCTATCTCTCTGAGGCTTTAGGATTCTTCCTTTATAATCTGGAGGATTTGTGGCATATCAGTCTCACATTAAATACATAATCTCTGGTGAATGTACTCATATCAATAATTTAGACCCCATTCAAAGTTATGTCCCAGCCTCCTCAACCTACCACTCTTAGCATCCAGGTTCACATAGTGTCCAGTTTCTTTGGCAAAATAAATTAGCTAAGTTTTGTTTATGCTCTTGGAGTGTAAGTGATCTCCTACCTTGTCAGGCATACATTTCCCCCCCGAACCATTCAGCTCCAGTTATAGGAGGAGATGTCCTAGGGAGGAATGGATGTGAGCATCCTCTTACAAGGCATCTGCTTCAAAAGGGTTATTACAGGGTCTTAATGATCTCACCTAATGAGAAGGTGCATCTTCTCAGAAGAAGATCACAGACTTGGGAGTTAAGGAGTCTCATTTTTATCTGTGTCTACCTAGATGTCCTCATGTCAGAGATGCAGGACCCACTCTTTATCTGCATCTACCTAGATGTCCTCACATCAGAGATGCAGGACCCACTCTTTATCTGCATCTACCTAGATGTCCTCACGTCAGAGATGCAGGACCCACTCTTTATCTGCATCTACCTAGATGTCCTCACGTCAGAGATGCAGGACCCACTCTTTTCCAGTGGATGCTCTGACTTTCACAAAGGAGATTCCAGGACTCTGTGAAATAAATTTGTATTGTCATTCTTCAACCCACAAAATTAAATTCTGCATCTGATTTTAAGCAATGCTTATTCTACAGCTATAAAAAATAAAAGATTCTCTTAAGACTGCCTTAGAAGTTCTCTTTTTTCTTAAACTGAAAGTTTAAAAGTTCTGAACTTACTCACCTCTTCTGGTAAATCCTCCAACAGGCATAAATAAAAAATGGTAAATTCTGTCCCACTGTTTTGGAATTATTGTTGTTACCATAAAGGTCAACAGGAGTCCCCTGGCTTCCCAAGACACTTGCTTTAATAGGCACCTTATTTTACTTACTGTAGTGATAATTTAGTAATTGTGATACCAATACATGGCAAAGATCCTATTTTTACTTTGTATAAAGCTTGACACAATAACCAAATTGGTCATAGAATTTTTTTTTTTTTTTTTTTGAGGCTTTGTTTCACTACCTCATTCATGGTACCATTTGCCTTATCCGTTGAGTCCAGTTAGGAAAAGAAATCACACTGGGAATTTCTACACCGTGGGTTTAACACTGCTGCTGCTGCTGCTAAGTCGCTTCAGTTGTGTCCAACTCTGTGTGACCCCATAGACGGCAGCCCACCAGGCTCCCCCATCCCTGGGATTCTCCAGGCAAGAACACTGGAGTGGGTTGCCATTTTCTTCTCCAATGTAGAAAAGTGAAAAGTGAAAGTGAAGTCGCTCAGTCATCGACCCCATGGACTGCAGCCCACCAGGCTCCTCCATCCGTAGATTTGAATACATAGGTATAGGAGATTGATACACAAAATGATAACAAGGAGGTCACTAAAATAAAACAATTTGAGGAAGCAGGTGCCAACCCAGAGCCTGGTGGGATGGGAGGAGTTACCATAACCTAGGATTTTGGATGAGCAGCCTTATAGATCTGAATTTCAGACCTTTGAGGAAC